>NW_025783275.1:0-90419 GCF_021130785.1 Homalodisca vitripennis | reverse complement strand
AAAATTTTGAAATTTATTAGGTCTGAAATAATTTGAAATTGATCAAGTGGCAGTTCTCCACCAAGTAAGAGAGGTGAAGTGGGATGGTGCTTAAATTTTCTCTTCTCTAGCAATCCACGGTACAGCCTTCGTTGTGACGAAGATTGCAATTTCTTTAGATACAAATACATGGTTTTTAAGTTAAGGAAAAAAACCAAACGTAAGAAGCTTGTTTTCATTCTACGTGTTACACTCTGTAATTTAGTTAAAACGTTTCTAAATTTGTTATTGTAGTAGCATAGATTAAAAAAATAATTTTAGCTGAAATTTTTGTCATAATAAAAATTTTGGTCATTTGGAAAACTTTTCAAGTCTTTTGCTGTTTGATACATATTAAGGATTATATTATTTCTCAGTGCAAGTTGGTTGGTAGTAATATGAAATTTTTATTTGTGAAACACCGTACAATTTCCTCAAAACAATAAATTGTCTCAAGGAATCTCGTTATAAATTTTGGATCTCGTTGATACTAGCCTATTAAAAACATCGTCGACCTTAAACGTGGGTTTAGCCCATTGGGCAAAAACGCTGAAGAAGTCCACGAACGCTAGGAAGCCGTTTAAAACACCACTGATATTTTGACCATAGTTAAACGACAGTGAAGTGTGAAAGTTTAGATTTTATGTTATTTTTACTGCGTTTTAACTGATATATGTCATGTATATCAATTAGTGATTATTAATTTTTACCTACATGAATGTTTCACTTATGTCATACAACGTTATCATAGCAACAAGGTAATAACAATGAGACCAAGCTAAAAATCTGAAAATTTCCTGAGAAACGACATTAATTATTGCTCTTAGGTAGGATTGGGTTGTAAAGGTACATATAAAAAAATGTTATATGTAGATCTACGGATCATGTAGGGTTCCCCTTGTGCACTAAATCTCGTATGATGTAATATTATGAATCTTTTAGAGATTCTCGGCCACCATTATATTCTTTTTAGCACTGCAGTGAATAAGGTGTACAGGATATTTAGTTAAAATCTAAATAAAATACTGCTTTCAAGAATCCTTAGAGAAAATAAAACAAATAATAAGGAGTAAAAACGTAATTGTAATAGTAAATAATTGTCAATGTAGGACTTTCTACCATATCCTTGTTAGTATGTATTACATTTACTTATAACTGAGAAGTCAAGAATTTTGACGTAAACCAAATGTCTCAAACGATATTAGAGTAATATGATGATATTTAATAAATTTCTCTGAAGTTTTAAACTTGTTTATTAAAATATTTTCTTGATTTATTCCTAGCCATCCGAATATAAAAAGTTGGAGGTGGTGTGGTTGTGTGTGTGTAAATTGCGTCAGAATAATTAGTAATGCATTGTGTACAAAAAAAGTTACAAAGTCTAAACATTTATTATATATATAAAATTACATAATTATTAACGGTAAAATCATTAAGGAAAATACGCTTAAGAGATATTTTTGAAGTAAAATCCCTGTTTAACATTCCCAAAATTATTAGTGCACTGAAATGTTGTTGGTATTGTTTTTAGTATAATCGTGTTTGCTAGATCTTACAAGGTTCGAAATCAGACTTGCAATGATGAAGGAAAACATTATTCTTAAAGAAGTACTGTAAATTAATGAAGCAGTCACGTTAATATTATAAGGTGTATTGGAATTTCTTCATGTGAAGGTGAGTCTGTGGCATTATAATGAAGCATAAAACGGACAAGTATTCAAATTTAATGCCTATAGAAATAATCTTGATCATAAGCAACTTTCTAATTAATATTTCACTAATTTAAACTATGCCTCGGGTTCGAGACAAACATATTGTGCATATTAGTTTTGAGAAAGCTTCTAAGATAAGAACGAGTCATAAATTTCTATTTTTACTAATTTAATGTACCTTTTTACTTCATTCCTGAGGATACTTGCTTTGTTATATTAATGATGTACAATACAAAATAGCTTGAACTTGCGTTTCATCGGAATATCGTTTATATATCGTTATGTTAAAATAATAACTTCAAAAATAGCAATCATTTTTTGAATATATTCTGTCCTTAAATAAAAATAAACTTTTCATAAGTTTAAATTCATTATTAGTCAATCTAATTTTTTCACTTTGTAGTGAGTTTAAAGAAGGAAGCAAATTCATGTAAAAGAAAATCAAAGCGGGCATTATACAAAACATGTAAATTCCAGACATTACTAACGAAACACCCACGAAACTGAGTTTGTATAATAGTGTATGGAGTTTGCTTCAACAACTCTCGAATAACTGTGTGCAGTTAGACTCAACAACGGTTGTTGATTATTCAAGGCCAGTCAGTTGTTGCCCGTATTTGCTTTAAACTTAGCAACTGAACAGTTCAAACACTACTCTGATACAGTTGCTGGCGGCTGGATAGTGTATTCCAGAATTTGGATTACTTAAGGGGGGAGTTCACGACAAAAATGGCCAAAATATGAATTTTTACAATTTTTTTTTTTTTAATTATATATTAAATTCTGAACATAAAACAGTTAAAACCAACCTTATACGATTTTTTTTTCTCATAAAAAAATACTTTGAAGTTGCACTTTATGTTAGTGATTTTTGCAGCATTACACAATCTTGATATAGTTTGCTTTTGTAGATTGATTACTTATTCTAAACTAAATCTAGCCACTAATTATAGTACTGGCATATAGTATTATGGATTTACTTCCAAAGCTAGAACCCATCAGCTGACGGAAGTTAGTGAAAGACGCTAGTAAAGTGCATAAAGTTACTCTTGGAGGTAGAGGGTTTGGATGCTTGACCGAAAAAGCGATTTGTAAACTAACTAAATATTATCACAATGCTATTTTGGAAAATGTCCACAAAGATGTCATATCCATGAAAAAAATCCATTCTGGGTACACTGTACCACTGCATTTCTACCAACCAGAATCCAAAGCATTTTAAATGTCCCGAGGGTGAACACAGTTGGTGTTTTTACAACCGAGCTAAAGCCAATAACTTACCTCCAGGTGATCATAGTCAAAATTAAAAAACACCCATAAACAACACAGTTTCTAAAACATATTGTACCAGTATATAAGAGACTAACAGAGAGGGAACTTCTAAAAAAGTGTTTGAGAGGGCAAACTCAAAATAGCAAAGAATGTTTGCACAGCCACATTTGGCCGCAGATGCGACAAAGCCAAGAATACTTCTAAACGTTTAGTAGAAACTGCAGTTTCTAATGCTATCAGTGAATACAATTTTGGAAACGTTGCCACTATAGCAGGTCTTGTGAGAGCATCGTTAAAGCCGGGCGCAAACACCACAAGACTCGCCAAGATCCGTGACCGACGTCGTTGCCAAAGAATAGAAAAGGCTAAGTGTGAGAGGTTAAAAAGACGAAGACACTACTTAAAGTTGAAGAAAATCCATGAAGAAGAAGCAAAGAAAAAAATTAGGGAGTCACTTAAGGACCTGGAGAATTTTAATGTAAGTAGGTCTTTGTCAATCACTAAAAGCACCGTGTTTTGGTTTTCGGTCGTTTTTCAAAAGTTTACTTTTTTCGCATGGGAACATAAATATCTCAAGTTCTATACTAGATAGAAGGATGATTTTTTTTTTATTTTGTTCAGTCAGTTTGACAAGATCTACAATCTAGCATGGATTTGTAAAAATAATGTCGTTAAAATATTTAAAAAAATAGTTTTTACCAGTTATTTTGGGGAAAAAAATATTTCGAAATTTAAAAATTTACTGTAATTTTATTTTATATAATTTCCTTAAACCCATGCTAGAGATTGTAGGTATTACTCTCAGGAACAGATGAAAAAACAACCCTCTATCACTTTAAAAACATGAGAAATTTATGTTGTCGCAAACCCTTGCAATACACAAAAAATCCCCCCCCCCCACCACTGGGTAGCAGAAAATAAAATTTGCCAGTTTTTTTCTGTATGTTTTATATAACTTCACCTTAAGGTGTAGTATGAGTAAAATTGGTTTGTAAATAAAGATTTTCACTTTTTATTTGAACTCCCCCCTTAATTAAACTTATAGCAGACCTTTAGCTAGGATAGTACCAAGAACCTTTCCAATAAGCTAACTCTCTGATGTTTGAAATTGTAGCGAAAGCAATCTTCAACTGGATCCCAATGGAGTCCTAAAATAGAAAACTGCGTAGATTGTGAGTCCTGCAGAAACCGAAGCGTCTCACGATGAGTAGCTGGTAGTCTGTCCAGAAGTCGGGGTTCGTTCGAAGCCCATTTTCTCAACTCGAATCCTCCCTTCGCCAGTAGCTGGATGAGTTGGTCTTGCAGTTGGATAGCTGATTCTAGTGAAGCACTTCCTGTCACAATGTCATCTATGTAGGTGTGATGCTTCAATGCGTAGGCTGCGTCCGGGAAGGCGTGTCCTTCGTCCTCTGCTAGCCGCGAGAGTGTCTTGATTGCTAAATATGGAGAACTGTTCATCCCATATGTCACTGTTGTTAGCTTAAAAGTAGATATCTCCTGTTCCGGAGTATCTCGCCACAAGATTAGCTGAAAGTTTTGATCTTCAGGATGCACTAAGATCTGTCGATACATTTGTTTTATGTCACATGAAAACACTATAGCGTGAGAGCGGAAGTTTATCAAAATACTGGAAATTTCTTGTTGTAGTTTCCTTCCAGTTAGGGGGACGCTGCTTTAGCACCCCCTGGAATAAGCACCCCCTCGGGCTCTGACGTCACGGCAGGGGGGTGCTAATTCAGCGCACGCACACGGACCAGGCACTGAATTAGCACCCCCCGACTAGAAGGGGGTGCTAAATCAGCGCATGAACATGGTCGAGGCCCTGAATTAACACCCCCCCCTGTTCCAAGGGGGTGCTTATTCAGCGCATGGACATGGCTCAGTGACTGAATTATCACCCCCTAGCATTCAACCAGCAAAAAAGGATATTTATATTTTACATATTCAATTTAATCATAAATATAATAGTTGTTATCTGGATTTTTGTGACGTTGCCACTTATAAGCTACTATCTACGATTGTTTTGCAATTTCCGATAAACGATTAAATAATATAATAATCAAATATGGCTACTTTCTCTTCAAAATTACCATAGACTTAATATTACATAATAATGCTCTGACTAACAAGGCTAATAGACCTTAGCACTCCTACCTCTCACACGTATTGTCATTTTTGTGTAATGATTTTCACTTATGACTTTGCTTTCTTAATTTTTTCTAAATATCACCTATTAAAATAATTAATTAAATCATATCCTTCATTTATTCTATTTAAGTTTATTCTTTCAGTTAATCCGTTTGTAAATTTAATTAACGCACTGCTAATTAAATATTAAAAAAAAACATAAAATTCTCTACGCACAGATCATTAAAGCCCATGTAGGCTCTTTTCCCTTTACGTTTTTTAATTACGAGTATGCAGTAATTAGAGACAAATTAAAACTTATGATAAATGCTGCTCTTGTTTTAATTTTAATTAGCTGTTTTAATTTAGATGTATGGATTAATTCTTTTGAAATATAAGATTTGTATTGTTGTATATTAAGTTCTTTCATATCAACTATAAGAATACTATAAAAATACGATCATTTGCTTTCCTCTCGAATATAAGATATTTACTGCTGTATCTACAGTTATACAGTTTTGTGAAAGTAAAAGCTATTTTTGAGTCGATTTTTGGAATATTACGGAAAGTAAAATGTAATTATGGTTTGTATACACAATTAGTCTAGTATCTATGCTGTGTCATTTTTATTGTACAGGTATTGAGTACTGGGCGTCCACACCAATGGAAGATCTACTCATAGTCTAGTTAAGGGTATTCACTGTGCATTAACAGTTCAAGCTTAATCCAATCATGAAAACTCAATGAAACATGCTTCTAGATATAATTAAAACTATGTTATTTTCATATGAATTCATAGTTAAACTATTTATTTCATTTAATAGCTTCACGGAAATGGAAATGGTGTTATTTTTTTAGTTTAATTAACTCAAATTTAAAAACTAATATAATTTTTAAACAATTTAGGTTCTTATTTTAGGCAAAATAGTTCACTGTCACACAGTATGAAATTTTTCTTTGCGGCATTTTTGTTTCATATTTAATTTTAATTAAATTTCAAAATTAGGTTTTATGGAATGAAACAGATAAAGCATGAAAATTACAGTTTTTGACTAGTCATTTATTACAGAAATAATTTTTCAGTACCTGCCCTTAAATAATTACTCGTAACCATCTGCAGTAAGAAACTAGATTATAATTTTTTTATCTTATGCACTATTAGGCGTAGGCCTACCGTGAATCATCTGCACAATGGAACAGCTCCATAGACTTAACACAACAGAAAAATCCGTAGAATGGTACTCACAAAAATATCTCAAGGTTACGCCCATAAGTATTACTATTGCTTACGTGTAAAATATCCTCTATAGAATCATGCCTAACTATTTTCATAATTAAAGGAATATATAGAAACTTCAAATACACAATATCCCTTCCGGCTAAGTCGCAAGAAAGGTATATTTCACATGAGGCTACAACTTGAAGGTACATTATTAGTTTAAGAACTTAACACTGTGATAAAAAACTTATGGATGAGGCATTGGTAGCTAAGGATGAAGTATATTAATCCGCAAAGGTTTCTTCCTAACTAGTTAATGTAAGAAAAATGTTTAGTCGACATCTGTCCATCTTACCTCTAGCAGATATATCCCTCTGGTAAAGGATTATACCCTCGATTATATTACTTTTTCTAACGGTATCGATGATAATTAGTGTCATATTACGAGAATGAATAATAGAATTCATATTGGGATTTTCATATTAAATGATATCAACTATTACATGTAAAATATTTCTCACATATATGTTTTGTTGCTCCTTTTATGAGTAACCCTATTTTCAAATGTGGATCATAAGTCTTTTATTACCTACAGTACTATAGGAAAGGAGGGATCGTGATTTGTAATTACTTCAGAACATCAGTTCAAAAAAATCATGGAATGTCGCATTGAAATTAAAATTGGAATATTTACCAATGACCATAATTTATTTCATCAGTAGTATACCATTTTTTTAAAGACATGAAGGAGATGTCTATGACGTACCAGTTATTCTACAAAAATTCCGTACTAAGGGGCGGGTATCAGCTAGTAAACATATAAAAACTTGAAACTCCTTATTTTTGCCTTAACATCGTTGCTCGTTATATATCGGCCGTCTACCGAATATGAAATATACAGAGTGAAATCAACCTGCAAATATCGATTGTAGGACTGTAGGTCCACACATAATTTTGACGAAGCTGACGAAACCCGTCCGTGCACTATCGATCCTACTGTGTGGCCGTATCGAGTGGTCGAGTAATAATACCGATGTTATTCTCAGTTGTTATTCCTATATTAATATAGAACTTACTAAGTATAGTGAATTTGTTTGATGAAATATATAAGAAGAAATCAAACAATGTTTGAGTGTACAGGCCCAAGGTGTGGCATATTATACTCTCTAGGTAACGGATACTTTTACACGAGTAAAGAGAAAAGATAAACTAGAACACGGTTATGATGTATGGACAAAAACTGAAAATCGTCGCCTTTTTGTATGCAGTTACAGAATCTTTAACTATTGTGTGTAACATTAGTGACACGTGCACTTCTTACCCCATGTATCTGGAAGTGTCAAACTTAAGGATGAAACATTCTTACAATATTGTAAAGAGAAGAGTGAAATCTCCGTGAAGTCTGTAATAAAGCGTCTAAAAAAGGTAAAATTTAAAATTACACTTCAGCTTAACTGTACTTTTATTTTAAGGCTATTTATATTCGGAAAGTGTAATGAATGTTGTCTCACTCTAATTTAAAATTCGTTGTAATTTTTATAACTGATTTGTAAACTAGGTAGTCTACAGATGTATAGAAGCATAAATATTACTTCATTAATATTAAAAATTACTATACAAATATACAAAATATTTCATTTTGTATACAGTAAACTTTTATGTTTTTTTAATATTTTATTTTCCGGGTAGTACAACATTTTCAAACCTCGGTTAGAACAAACTTAACAACTGCAACAAATAGCAATCTTTACTGGTACATTTAAACATATACGTTTACCACCGTAATCAATAGCATATATACAAACTCCATAGAAATTTACAAGCCAGAAGTAGGTCTGAGGTCTTCCATTTAAAAAACAAAATATTAAATAGAAATATAATAACTATAAAGACATTTTAAATTTGTGGTCTAGGTAATCAACATGTATTAGAGTGTTTTTTCTAACGTCTTAATCAAAAGAAACTTATATTCAGAAATAATTAAGGATATTCTGACCACAGTTCAGCAATGCAATGTTAAAACCACCTGATTAGAGCAGCTAAAATCAAAACAGCTGATTGTTGCAGCCCATATTCAGTGCTGTCATATAATAAAGGCGGATATTGTTTGGTAATTGGTTTTAAAAAACAAGCTATCTCCCTTATTTCACAACCAATTTTTAAAACTTGGTATCGTTGGATTTTTAATGAAATTGTGTAATAATTGAGACCATATATCGCGTTTAAGATATATACGCTTAAAGATTTTTTAGAAATCACTATTTACACAATACACCTTGTAAAAATTTTAATTTTTGATGTAATTATTCCTTAAGGTTATAAAGGTATATACAAAATTTTAACCTAAACAAATATATCAAATATAAATCTATATATATATATATATATATATATATATATATATATATATATATATATATATAAATGTGAATGTTTGTTTGTATGTTCCGTTATAACTCTGGAACCAATGCACTAAACATCGTGAAATTTTGTACAATGATTCTGCACGTTCCTGGAAGTAACATAGGCATACTTTTAGAGAGGTGGCTGTTTCGCTGTTTGTATGTATGTCCTTTATAGAATCGTAAACTATTTGACCGATCATTATGAAAATTTGTATGTATATTTATTTTTCGACGGAGAAGGTTTATATGCTACGCCTATAGATGTATCTCGCCACCAGGCGGCACTGCAAAAGTTACAAGTTTTTAAAGCGCCTGTACACTATAAACTGCGATTATGAGACAGTTAAGTATATTAAATAGCGAAAAACCTATTTGAAGATGCTAAGCTTTGATGTATATTTGTCTTAAAAATACATTTCTGCTTGAACTTAAAGCTTTAGCGTTAGACCACTTTATAATAAAGTACATGTACGTAGACAATGGCTATAAACATACACTTTTGACAGATTTTCTTGATCGTGGCAACAATACAAACTCTACATCGTCGTTGGAAATATAATTCATTTGAACCAGAAGTGCACATACACGGGTAAAGCTTACGAAAAGTGTGCGAAGCCACGGGAAACAGCTAGTAGTAAAGTAAAAAAGACAAAAACAAAACAAAATTGTGGCTATTTGACTAATCATTGAGTTTTAGAAAGGTGAATATGACTGTTTTTGCTTTTGGTCCATGAATAATGTCTGAAAATATTGGTAGAGGTTGTGGAACACTCTGTATAATAATTTTATATACAGAGTGTCCTGTAATTCTTAGGACAAGTCTATATACCGCAACTGCTCAGGTCATGGAAAACGCATTTCAGAATATGGAAATAGATCTTCGGTGCTTAGTTTCCTATCCGTCAGTCTGTACGTGTTTTTTATAGACAAATTCGCTCTAATATCTTAAAACTAATAAACAAATCCTACCTAATTTGGATCAAATATTTGTGGTAATAAGGCCAGTTAAAAAAATATTTATTAATACTTTCGAAATGGCGGCCATTAAATCTGATTAATTTTGAATCTCTTAAAATCCGGGAGGTATAAAAGAATAAATCTGATTGTGGATTGTATCACAAATCTAATTACTCGAATACAATTTCAAACTAATAATAAAAAACTCATTAAGAGCATCTTTACTGTAAAAAAACATGGTTCGTGAAAATAAATTAACATCAGCTTTAGAGTATTTTATCCCTATTTTTTACTTTTGTCATTTATTATGCAACACATTTTAAATACATGTTTCAGGCCTATCTAAGGATAGAATAGAATCATATAGTTGATGTTTACTGAATATATTTAAATATCTGTTGTTTTAGGACAAATTTATTTACGAAAACTTTGTCAAGCGACAATCAGTATTTCCAATATGTATTTCCAATAAAACCGCTTATCTTTGATTTTTTCATCTATAAAAGCATTATTGTCTGAATATTACTGTAGGATTTTTCTAGTTGTTTATTATTCTTAATATATAACAGATAACCTAGTCACTTTTTTTTAACATATATTGTGAATAAATTCAAGCTTTATGATAAATACAACAGTTTATTATTGTTAATTAAGACGTTTGTTTATGTCCTTCATTGTTCATAAAGGCGTTCATTGTTGATAAATATGCAATATCTCTAGTAGTTTTTAATTTATTAGAAAAAAAAGTTGCTTGGGAACAGATATTAATGTATTTCCTGTACTTTAAATGAAGGGACTAAGATGTGAGCACAATTAATTGGTATAAGATATTCTGGAGCTGCCGTTTACTCGATTTTTGTATTGTGACCTACTCGCTGAGAACCTCAATGTTGACAGCGTTTTGTTACAGTAAATCTGTGCATATGATATTTTATTTACTTGGTCATTAGATTTGTGATAGAACCCTCTCAAATTCATTTTCTTGCAATATTTTAGAATAATTGCAGATTTTAAGAAGTTAAAAGGTAAAGTATTTTTAATAGCCACTATTTTGAAAGTATTAAAGATAACATAATATATTTTTAGCCACCATAACATTTTGACCAATATTTGGTAGGATTAAATTTATTAGGTTTTCCTTTTAGATTATCCAAGATATTCCATTTTTAACAACAGCAAAAAACGCACACTAACCGACACAGGGGAAATTAAGCAATGTAGATCCATAATACTCAGTATATAAATGTATGTTTTGACCTAAGCAATAACGCTTTTGTAAATACGGTAGTATATTTATTGCTACGTATTTAACATAGTTTTCAAGGGTTTTTTTACCTATAGTTGAACAATCCGATATGGATATAACTGAATGATATTGATTCTTGTAGATATATAATAATTTAAATTGTTTGTCAAGTGCGTTTGAATTATACTATTCAGTTTAAATAGAATAATTCAGTTTATGATGAGTTCTTAAAAATAATTGGCTCTTAGCCGTCACAAAATTACAATTTCACGGTTCTAAATTTTCCCGCTTTTGATTGGTATTGTAAAAATTAAAATAAATAAATATTTGTTTTTAAAGTGGTTAATAGTTTGATATAATCTCTGACCATGTATATTTGTTACACATGCCGGATTTACGCAATATCAGTTCCTCTGCGTTGTTCGTACCTTGATTTCAAATTAATTTTACTTTAAAATAAAATAAACCTGTATTTGAATGCCTAGAACCTAGTCTTTTACTTAAGTATATTTGATGCGTAGTATTTTTACGATTGGTAATGAATTGTTTGTTTTTGAAATATTAAGTAAACCACAGCAATGCAGTAAATATACTCATTGCAATATATTATATATATATATATATATATATATATATATATATATATATATATATATATATATGTATATATATACTGTATATATACACAGTATATATATATATATATATATATATATACACAGTATATATATATATATATATATACAGTATATATAATATGATATATATATATATACATTATTTTATTTTATTGAAAAATAAATCACAGTATGGTTAAACGTTTATTATTCTATTCCGTTGGGATAATTATTCATATCATCAATACGGCGCTGATTTAGCAGCCCCCAGATTCAAGGGGGTGCTAAATCAGCACATGAACACGGTCAAGGCGCTGAATTAGGACCCCCCTATTCAAAGGGGGTGCTAAATCAGCACATGAACACGGTCAAGGCGCTGAATTAGGACCCCCGTATTCGAAGGGGGTGCTTATTCAGGGCCTGGACACGGCCACTGTGCTGATTTAGCACCCCCTTTCGTGACGTCAAAATGACGTCAGTAGCGAGGGGGTGCTATGTCCAGGGGGTGCTAATTCAGGCGCACCCCAGTTAGTAGCACGTCGTTCAAGGAAAAACCTGAAGTGGTCTTGTTGCTTGCGTCAAAAACAGTCCTTAGCTTGGTAGTAGAGCTCTTTTCTTTTATTACTCCGTGGTGGGGTAAATAGTAGTGCGGTTCGTTGGCGTGATGTTTATCCAAAAGTGTCATATGACCTGTTGCTTTGTAGTCTTTCATAAAATTCCTGTACAGTTCAGCGAATTGTGGTTGGGTTTGAAACTTCCTTTCTAATGCTACAAAACGTCTTTCTGCGGCTGCTCGAGATGAGCCTACACAGCTGGGTTCTGTTTTGAACGGTAATAAAACAACATACCGTCCGTCTTCATTTCGCGTATGAGTACTATCAAAAAGTTCATCACACATTGTTTCTTCAATGCTTTTGTGATTGATGATATGCGGTTCCTCTTAAACTTAAAATTTTTGTAATGCTGTGTGAAGCGAGTTGTCGTGAGTAGACAAAAGTGCAATCGAGTAGTTTACTAACTGGTTCTGTCGAGGTGACACAAGGAGCTGTTCCCGTAAGTATGAAGCCGAACTGAGTGCCGATCAGGTGTGGCAGTCCCGGTCCTAAACTATGATTTTCTTCTGTAAAGACATTGGGTATTATGGTTCCACCCAACAATACATCAATGCCGCAAGGGGTGTCAAAAGTCGGATCCGCTAAAGTGTAATGCTTAACTAGACGCGACAACTCTGGACTTATTTTCGCCCTTGGGAGGTTTACAGATATTTTATCCAAGATGTGGAACTCCTGATCAGGAGCTATGAGCTGACCTGAGAAAGTGTTGACTTGAAGAGATAACATGCCACGTGTGTTAGAGGCATGCTGTGATAAACCAGCAATTTGAATGTTTGAATGATAACGTCTCGCTCCTAACAATGAGGCTGCCTGACACGTTATCAGGTTACAAGTACTTCCGGAATCCAGTAATCCACGGAAAACATGGGATTGTCCATTTTCAGCAGTTAGTTTTCACTAAGATGGTACCAAGAGTACCTACCGTTGACTGTTGTTGTGGCGGATGCACAGGTGGCAACGTCTTGATCGTAGACAGCGTGACTGGAGTGGGACTCGTGACGTCAGCTGGAGGGGATGGTCCCGCTTCTCTCGACTGTGGTATCGATCGATGATGAGTAGTGTTGTGACGTCGCTCCACAGCTGATTGATGACGTGTCGAGTATTGATTGCTTGCTTGACTTCGCTCAGTCGCGCCTGACTGGAGATGTAGCAGTGTGTGATGTCGTTTGCGACACCGTTTACAAGTGTGCGATGATTGACATTGAGGCAAATTATGATCTCTCAAGCACGAGAAGCATTTTCGTTCTCGTTTTACAAGTTGAAACCTTTCAGCTGGTGAAAGCTTTAGAAATGTGGGACAAACATATATTTTGTGATCAGAGTTACTACAAGCAAAACAACTGTTACTATTTATATTGTTAGTTGTTACTAAAGCGGTGGGTTTGTGTTTGTCTTCAAACCGCGTGACCTTTTGAGATCGCTGATTGAACGCTTTAACTGGAGCTTTCTTTGATGACGAGTGGAGGTCTGCATCTTCACTCATGTTACATTCTGTGTTCAGAAACAAGATTATGTCTTTGGACTGTAGGTAAAGTGTGTGTTTCCTCTTCGTTCGAGGACCTAAAAGATTCTAGACGTTTGCGTAAATCTCCATCTAATTTACGAAGTAACAATGCTGAAAGCAAAGGGTTGTCTTGTGTGGTTACGTCACACTCAATGGCCTTCAAAGCCTCACTGTGTTCATGGAAAGTGTTCACGAAAGTTCTGAGTCGTCGTACTGACTGACTGCTAACATCGGGTAAATCTATCAAATGGTTCAAATGTAGAGTAACCAAACGTCTTGTTGAGTGATAACGCTGACGTAAGATATTGTACACAATTACATAATTTGCTGTTCTAATGTTGAAATTCTTGATTAAAGCGAGGGGTTCGCCAGAAAGAATCGAGAGCAAATATTGGAATTTGACTACACTTGTTAAGGCAGTGTTGCGATGCACAGTGCTATCATACAAGTTTGATAAAGGATACCCACTTGGCGGGGTCGCCAGAGAAGTGGTGAAGCTCTAGCCGCGGCAGATTGATATGTGACAGCGTGGCTAGGGGGGTTTGCCGCTCACTGTGTACCGACGGTGTTGACGGCGCTTCCTCAGGAGACATAGCGGACTCTATCAAACCAGAAATCTGAACGAAAATGTCGTTGATTTTCGTCTTGATCCGTAGAAAGTCTTTCCACGGACAATTCTTCGGTCGTTGCAACCTCCACTATCCTAGCTAAATTAGCTTCGAAGTCATTCCGTTTATTGGAAACTTCGCTCAGATAGCTGTTTAACGTACGTTGAACAACATGAGTTAAAGTCATTTCGCTCTTAACTATTTTTCAACTTCTTTTAGAATTTTGGTAAATCTATTCTTAACTAGCAGCGTCAACCTTTCATAGGTACTGACTTTGATTGGAGCCATGATTGGTTAGTGAATATTTAACTTAAAATATGAAATTATTACAGCAACTAAATAACTAACTAAATTATAATCAATAACAATTATGATAAACTAATTAACCCTTGGCCGCGCGTCGCTTGGGGACGCTAACTTTTGGCGCTACAAATACTAGTCTCTCACACAATGGAAACACAATGTCTTATTTTCCAACACCAAATAAAGTTTATTTATCCATAGTCTAATGAAAATCCGGCTCGACAGGACCAAAAGAAATTATGGAAAATATCCGGTCAGAAGAACCCAAAATTATGTAGGAGATCCGGCTTGGCGGACCGCAATTATGTTCGAAGGACCAATAAAATGTCTAATTTTAAACTCATACTTCGATAGCTGAGCAGGTGGAGCCCATACGTTGATTTTCTAAGAATAACTATTAGTCGAATGGGAAAAATAAAAATACGAAATGAGCTCACAAAACATAGTATTAGAAAAAAGGCACACAATTACATCAAGAATACAGGTGTTAAAATGATTTTAGTTTTCTAATAAAAAGGTCCAAAAATGTCCGAATCAGTTGAGGATTTTTAAATCTTGGTTAAGAAGAAAAAAATTGTCTTTAGTTGCGAAGGACCATGATAAGAATGATGAAACACTGTTACCTTGCACCGTCCATTGTCTGATACCTCGACACAAATGAAGTTTGGTTGATTGCAGTTCAACCTGGGTTGCTTCCAAAGAACGTTGCACTGGTGGAGTCCTTGTTGATGGATGAAGATTCCACCTACACTTGACACTGTTTTCGGTTCACTCACGAACGTTGAGACAAAGTTACTTTTGGCTCGTTAACAAAATAATGTTCGGCAAGGGGACTGCTAACTGCCATAGAACGGCTTACGGTTCAAGCAAACAAGACAAGGGGGCACGACCCGAACTTAGTTAAAGCTGGTGTTGACGTACAACCTAGCTGTACGGAGTCATTAGAAGAACTGGTTGGCTCGTTAACAAAATAATGTCCGGCAAGGGGACTGCTAATTGCCATAGAACGGCTTACGGTTCACAAAGGACAAGACAAGGGGGCATGGCCCGAACTTAGTTAAAGCTGGTGTTGACGTACAACCTAGCGAGACGGAGTCTTTAGAAGAACTGGAGAGATGCCTCGGGGGACTTTTCTTGTCCGCGTCCTGGACGCCTGATTGGTCGACAGAAGTCACCTCATACCACGTGACTATCGGACCACTATAGATTTGGAATGCAGGTGGGTGTGTGTGTGTACAGATAAGTGAAAATAGCTTGCTTATAATTAAATTGGTATCGAACAACGGTGGGCAAGGAGCAGTTCTAAATAACATACAAAATTTTTGATTATTAGAAAAAACTATATTAATGCGTAAAAATTTGATTAATTATTATAACTAAATATGAAAACCTAACATGTACATTGTACACATTCTGTCTAGAAACAGAAGCATAGGTGATTAAGTGAATTTCGTTAATGGCTTGTTGTGTTTGTTTTATGGGGGAGTAATGAATAATGGGTTGAAAATCTGAAACAAAAACAATATGGCGTGAAAAATACAAAAATGTCATGTAAAAAATCTATCTAGCTGTGAAAATAATTCTATGCAAACAAAGATTGCATTGGTTTAGTTGACGTAGCACTGAAAAGATATTATTTTGACAAAATATTAAAGCCCTTTTTAAAAAATATATGCCATACTGTGTTTGAAGTCTTTTTTACTATACAAGGATTGTGAAGGAAACAGGTGTTTTCCGGACATTTATCATTTTTAGTGACAAAAAACAATGAGTAACACTATGTTTCAAAATCTGCAATCTGATCTCTTCTTCCGGTAAATAATTAATATAACACATAATTACAAACCAGATAAAAATAAATCAATCACAACAAAGCGTTGTAACACTTTTACGTCAGGAACCACAACCAGGCTGGAAGAAGGCTGGTTATGGCAGGTGATCAAATTTGTCCGAGCTGTAAGATTTTAGTTTTGGATGATGATAGTGCGGTTGGATGTGAAGGTTTTTGTGGTTTTTGGTATCACTGTAGATGTGTTGGTATTTCAGAGAGTGAGTATGAATTATTTAAACAGCTTGGGGATAAATCTAGATGGTTGTGTTCTCCTTGCGGACTTAGGTTAGAAAACCTGGTGAAAAACACGTGTGGCACTTTGATAGCATTATTAAGCTAAATTCGACTGTGTGTAAACTGGTTGAAATTGTGAAGGGTGTGGTTGACGATAATGTAATTTTGAATAAGAAAATTGATGAGGTAATTGAAACTACCAATAATTTAGTTGACGTGTCTCAGCACTCTAAGAAATGTAGACCGGATGTAGACGTCTCTAGTGTGAAGAAAAAAAACAATATTGATAGTAATGTGATTTTGTCACAGGCTTACGAACGTTCAACGACACAGACAGCTGAATGTAAAACTGCAGAACAAGAAGACCAGGACCAGACTGTTTACTCCATGGTGGACATAGACTGTAAAAATGATTTGAGAGATTCGAATATACAATCGACTACAGAAAATCGATGTGTTCAGTTGTCGTCTGGTTTGATTAATGATACAGTGGAGGTGGATACGATTGATAGTGATGAACTAACCTGGAAAACTGTATCGTACAAAAAATCTTCATCTTTTGACCAAAGCAAATCTGGAAAGTGTGTGAAGGGAAAAGAACCTAGGCCTATTATTGGATTAGTCAATAAGAAGGGAAACCAGTATGGGAGAGTTACTAAGCCCGTAATAATTGGTTCCAATACACAGAGAGGTGGGCTTAAGTCAGTTGAAAAATTTAAGTGGGTTTTTATATCAAATCAAATCAAATCAAATCAAATCTGTTTTATTGCTGAGACAATAATACATCGTATGGCAAACGTCAATTAATAATAATATCCTAAAATTTCGGTCATTCATACTATAATACACATACAGACACACAATGTTTAAAGTCACACCTCTTTCATTCATCGCCAATGCAACCCACTTCGAACAGCGGTGTCATTCTTCAAATTAGGCGGCCTCCCAGTTGAAAGCCAAAAACTCACCTGCATTATAAAACGCTTGAGACACCAAGAAGCGTTTTAGGCGAGTCTTAAACGCCTTTGGCGTTGGAGCATCTTTGATTGGATTGGGCAGTCTGTTGAGGAATTGAACACCCGCTTGTGAAGGCAGGCGTTCATAAACCACCGTTCTGTGTCTACCAGTTCGGTAGTTTGCTCTGCCACGTGTCTCATACATGTGTATGTCTTGTCCTCTGGTTAAGGTACATTTATTCACACAAAACATAGTTGTTTCCAATATGTAGAGACATGGCAGAGTCAACAGCTGCAATTTCTTGAAAACTTGCCTGCACGACTCTCTGAATTTGATTTTAGCGATGATTCGAATTGCTTTTTTTTGGAGTCTGAAAACTCTTTGGAACTGAGTGTTAGCGCAAGCTCCCCAAAGGATCACTCCATAGGCCAGGTGGGGGTATTTCAAGCCATAATACGCCGTAATCAGTACCTGACTCGGGCAGTATTTTGCTAAAGACCTCAGAACAAAGATGCCTGAGCAGATTTTGGCGCAAACATGATCAATGTGCACATTCCATGTCAGTCCTCGATCAAGGTACATTCCAAGGAATTTTGAAGAGTAGACTTCGTCCAGTGCGGAGTCAGCCATCAAGATGGCAGGTCCGCACTGGGTGCCCGCAGTGCGCAAAGAAAAATTTAAAACGTTGGTTTTTGAAGAGTTTATTGTGAGGTTGAGGCTGTTGAAGTATTGGACACAGTTGTTGATATCAACAAAAGCCTGTTGTTCCAAAACTTCGCTTGATCTTGCATTGAAAAAAAGAGTCGTATCATCTGCAAACTGCACTGTTCTTCCATGCAGAAGCGATGATTCTATGTCGTTGACATAAAGCAGGAAAAGCACAGGACTGAGGATAGACCCCTGGGGGACTCCATATGTAAGGTCTATTGGTTTGGATGATTTATTTGATATCTGGACAACTTGGGATCTGTGGCTTAGAAATGAGCTAAGCCATTTAAAAGGCACGCCTCGAATGCCGTGGGACTCAAGTTTGTCGAGCAGTATATTGTGGTCAACGCAGTCGAATGCTTTGGACAGATCCAGGAACACACTCATTGTGTGGTTCCGACATTCAATCCCCTCTACAATCATATCGACAAGACCAACGACTGCGTCGGTTGTCGATTTACCCTTTCTGAACCCAAACTGTTCATTTGAGAGCTGATTGTATTTGTCCAAAAAGTGAAGCATTCTTATAAGAAAAAGCTTTTCAAAAATGTTGCTGAATACTGGCAAAATTGAGACAGGCCGGTAGTTATTTATAGAGGCTGGATCGTCTTTCTTTAAATATTGAAGAAGTATCCCGTTGTGCACCAGATACTTCTGTTGATGACATTGTAGGTTATGTTACTGTTGATGGTATTGAGGTTTCCAAAAGTGAGAAACTGAAAACCAAATATAGTGACTATTCAAGTTTTAACATATGTATACTTGACAAACATTTTGAACGGGTGTTGTGTCCGGATTTTTGGCCGGAAGGAGTTTTTGTAAAGGAGTACGATTCACCTAGAAATACATTCAAGTCCACAAATGGGCCTGGTGTGGGTGTTAAACCTGGAAATTTTTTAGGGAAGAGGTACCGGTAAGTAATCCCTTGAGAACACATAATTTTTTACGCTTTTTCCATCAAAATTTTGAAGGAATTGGTAACAAGCTAGACTTGGTTGAACTTATTGTGGATGATGTATCTCCTCATTTTATGGTTATTACAGAGCATCAAAAGTCAAATGAGGATTTAAAACTTTTTAATTTTGAAGGTTATGCTCTTGTGTCTTCTTTTAGCAGGATCTCTCACAAAGGAGGAGGAGTTGCCTTATTTGCCAGGAAACATTTAAGTGGTTATATAGGTGATGTTTCTTGGGCTGCTGACATGAGTGTGGATATGGATCTCGAGTTAGCGATGGCCAAGTTGAACATTCAGAACTTTGTGATTTTTATTTTATGTATATATAGATCCCCAAATGGAATTTTTTTTAACTTTTTAGAAAAGCTGGATTATGTCTTGCATAGGTTAACCTTAAGGAATGGGAATGTAAGAATTTTAATTTTGGGGGATTTGAATGTAAATACTTTGTTTTCTAATTGCCAGTCAAATGAATTTAGTGACTTGTTGTTGTCTTATGGGCTTTGTGACACTTTAGGTCATATACCAACCAGAGTTCAGGATGTGAATAGGCCTAGCTCAATTGATCATATCGTCACTAATGTGTACGATTTTGATGCTTCTGTGATAAATTGTTTTGTGTCTGACCACTTTGGTCAGATAATTGACATATATCACTGTAGTCTTTTGGGCGTTGAAGTGGCTGGGAGAGAAGAGTCTTCCAGGCCTACTCAGAAAAAGATCTCTCGAAGAGTTTTCTCTGATGCTAATGTGTTAGCGTTAAAAGCTGGTTTGGCAGGGGAAAGTTGGGATAATGTTTATGATGCGATAAATTTAGATGAGAATGGAAATCTTTTATTGATACTTTGCTGTGCATTTAGATGTCAATTGTCCTATAAAAAAAGTAAGTTGGGTAACGGTATGTCCCCGAGTATTGGTAAGGTTAATCTTGATGCAGATGTTTTAATACTGCGGGAAGATATGTCCATGTATTATGATTTATATAGAGAAACTGGCATTTTAGACTATAAATTAAAGTATGATAGCTGTAAAAAGGATTTTCGCAAAAAGGTTGCAGAGGCTAAATCTAAGCTTATTAATGAGAGAATTAACAACTCTAAGAATGTGTCCAAAAGTAGCTGGGCATTTGTAAATAGCATTAGAGCTCCTGTAAATAGTGTAAATAATATTGAATTAGTTGATAAGGATAACTGTACAATTTCAGAACCTGTAGTGGTAAGCAATATGTTTAATGATTTTTTTGTCAATTCATGCTACATAGATGATACAGAAGCTTCACAAGGACAAAATTCAGATTTGGACTTGGGTTCGCATGATGATGATGAATTTATTTTGATATCAGATGATGAAGTGGTAAAACACATAAACAACTTGAATAATAAGACATCTTATGGTTGGGATCAGTTTTCACCAATTTTGTTGAAGAAATGTAAATACGAGCTGATTCCTATACTTCTATTTTTACTATTTTTAATACAAAGTGTTTTTAATGATAGGATTTTTCCGCAATGTTTGAAATTGACAGTAGTTAGGCCACTTTATAAGAAGGGTCCTAAGAACCTTGTAGAAAATTACAGGCCGATTTCCTTAACATCCACTTTTGGTAAATTGGTTGAGAAATTTATCTTGGTGAGACTTAAATTCTTTTTCACACAAAACAATCTTTTGTCTGGGTATCAGCATGGTTTTAGGGGAGGTCGGAGCACCATCTCCGCTGCTGCTGATTTTGTACATCAGTCTTTGGATAAGTTAAATAATGGCTTCAGAGTGGCGGGGGTGTGTTTGGATCTCTCCAAAGCCTTTGATCGGGTAAATCATGGTACTCTCTTGAAAAAACTTGTTCAATATGATGTGCCTGTTTATATGGTTAAACTTATTAAATCTTAATTGGGTGATAGAATTCAGTATACTGAAGTGTTATTTGATGATGGTGAGATGCTTGGGAAATTTAAGTCTGACTCTAGAATAATTGATATAGGTGTCCCTCAGGGTGCAATTCTGGGTCCTTTCCTGTATATAGTGTATGTCAATGACTTTCTTAGAGTTGAAAATGTTTTTATGACAATGTATGCTGATAATGTAAATGGCATGTGCTGGGAGTAAATGTAATTTAGAGAGTTTGATAGATGTTCTTGGGAATTTTGTTAATACTGCAAAGTCTTATTTTAAAGACCTTAAATTAGTTCTTAATAGTAATAAAACTGAGATGGTTTCTTTTGGTTTAACTTCGGCAGGATTGAATGTGTCAGTCACATCAGATAACGGGGTTGAATTAACAAGTAATGATTGTGTTAAGTTTCTTGGTCTATTCATAGACAA
Source organism: Homalodisca vitripennis (assembly GCF_021130785.1). Lineage (NCBI taxonomy): Eukaryota > Metazoa > Arthropoda > Insecta > Hemiptera > Cicadellidae > Homalodisca > Homalodisca vitripennis. The sequence goes on along the minus strand of NW_025783275.1, from coordinate 68,813 downwards.
ATGTTTTTCCTGGACAAATCAAATTAATCATGTAAGGTCAAAATTGCTGTCAGGAATATTTTTGTTGAGACGTCTTTCTGTTTATTTTGATATTGTAACTCTAAGGAGAGTGTACTTTGGGGTGATATATCCCTTTATCTCTTATGGTTTGTTGTTGTGGGGATGTACCTTTAATTGCCATTATGAAAAAAATCTTTGTCCTTCAAAAGAAGGCACTAAGAGTTATGTCTAAGGTAGATTCAAGGAGGACATGTAAATACTTGTTTGTTAAGTATGCCATAATGACTATTTATGCTATGTATATTTTCCAGGTAGTTGTACTTGTAAAAGAAGATGAAGTCTATACAATGTTAGGCTCTAATATACACAATCACAACACAAGGCAGAGATCTGATTTTTACAGACTGAGGCAAAATTACTCTCGAACTGAAAACAGCCCCTTTATTAAGGGAGCAATTTTTTATAACAGGCTTCCCAATCATCTGAAACAATTAACGGGGCAAAATTTTAAAACAGGACTGAAAAAGTGGCTAATAAGTAAAGCACCATATTCTTTAAATGATTTGGCCTGAACTTCAAAATTGTGTAGGTAATGTAGGCTTCATTATTAATTTATTTTAGATCCTAGCTCAATTATTTGCATGTGCTATTTTGCATCTGCATGTACGATATTGCATGTTTTATTTTATTTCGTGTATTATGTTAATGATTTGCTTGTTTAGCTTGTATTATAGGCTATTGTATGCATATGTATTTATAATTATAATTGACTGCTTGTTTGACTATGTCTATGCATGTATTATGTTTCAGACAATAAATGAAAAAAAAACCAACAATGTTGTGTGTCAACTTCTCTAACTCTAAACCATGAACTTCTTCTTTTCTTCTTCTTCCTGTATGTAGCGGCCTATTGCCATGCACTTAGGCCTCAAGGGCCTGTTGCGCATCTGAGAAGAACACAATGAGGCCGATCAGTCTACGGTTTCAGCAGTTCGCCGCCTTTTTTTAAACCACCAAAGATAGGCTAATGCTAGTTGCTATTGCGGGGCAGTCAGAGTCGGAGTTCAGCAGTTTCGTCCTGCTTCACAAATGCTACAGAACGTATCCTTCCGAAGGATATGGACTCTGTGAATATGCTTCCTCAGAAGACCATGTTCCGAAATCAGACCCATAACACGAGAAGACACCGATCTACTTAGTGAGAGGTTAGTCACCACTCTAGGAGAAGGAGACTGTACATAAATTCTGCTCAATATCGGACCAGGATGCAGCCTCCACCTTCTCTCCTGTTCAGTGTAAACCCATTCCGAGGCAGCCTTAAATATTCATACTTACAAATGTCGCTACACGGGTGAGTTCCCATCATATTAGACGCTGAGCCCAAGTTAGCCGGGGCATCATATCTTTCGTTCCCAGAGAATTCCTCATGACTGGGAACGTAACAAACAGTCATTGTTGGTTCTGGCAAGGGAAGAAACAACTTGAAAGAAATCCCGAATGAGTTTAGAGTTGATTACACAAGAGTACAACACTTCCAATGTTGCCTGGCTATCTGTGAAAATGCTAATCGTGTTGATTCTATACCATATACGATGATTCTCACGAGCACACTCCATAATGGCTGTCACTTCTGTCTAGAGGACTGTGGGATAAGGACACATAGGGATCACCAGCTCCCTACATGGTCTCACACCCACAATTACGGTGCCTGTGACATTTTTAGAGCCGTCTATAAACCATGCAAGCTCCGCTGGTGGAAGAGATTTCTTTCTCTCCGACCAAGCCTCCCTAAAAGGTGTCACAATCCTGAAGGGTTTCTCAAAGGAAAATCTTTGTCATATTTAATCCAAAATTATGTGTTGAATATTTCCCTGAATAAGGATGCAAAATCTGCAGTGCCCCCAGCTATAGCCCGAGGCTAACTTACTTTCCGCCGGCTAAAGGCAGTAGGCACTCCACCTGGAATAGCCCGAATGACAATGTCCAGGAGAGTGAGGTTGAGGCAGCAGTCTGTAGCTGCCCTAGTAATACCGAAGCGAGCCAACCTTTGGATGCTAGCTAGATCAGGTACGGTCATCGTGGCCTCAGACAACAGTTCAAAATATTAGTGCAGGTCTAACCATTGAGACATAAAGTCTCGGCGTATGTCCCCAAGACCCAGCTTTCACACGTCTGCATTGAATTAAACACCAATTCCCTCTAGCGATGACGCTTACCAGATGAGGTCCCCAGTTCAGGACAATATCAAGAATTACATCCAGGTCCTTAACTTTGGGACTACAACTCAATGGAAGAGCCTCTCAGTAAAAATACCAATATTCTCCAACTGACGCCTCCTAGTAAATGCATCCACGACAGCCGTGGCGGAGTTGACACTAAAGCCCATCTCATCACACCAGTCCCTATCATATTGAGAGCAGCATTGGTCAGTTCCGTGACTGTTGTGTTGAACTTGCTGCTTACAAGAATCACATTTTCATCAGCGTACCCCTGTGCAAAGACACCATTGTTGTTCAAAGACACGAGTAGACACGATGGAAATCGTTCAAACTTTTCATCTGTCATCCGGATGTACCGAAAAATCTGTGCGTGGGTTATTAAAAAAATTAAGCAACTTAGTTTTCCTGTTTACGTAGTGTATTTTCTTCCTCTGACTAGTACCTTTCTCCTGTTTAAGGAGGAGAACTACCTAAATAACTGAACAACGTGAACTATATAAAAATGAAACTAATTATCACCACTTTCTCGTCTATATCCATTATACCCTACCATGCACATTTTGAGCTTGCAGACTGGCCTAAATTGTGGATTTACTATCGTCCTGTCCATTGCATGCACCAAAGCAACCCCCCCCCCCCCACATAAATGCCGTCCGTGCCTTTCCGCCCTATTGCTTCTAATCTTAAAAAGGTCAAGATAAATTTTTATGCTGCAATAAATGTATTATTCACAGTTGAGTTATCCTAACTCGTTACTTCTTAAACTTAAAACTTGCCTTATTAATGTACCATTAAGAACCTAAATAGAATAAGTTAATCCTAAGTATTTTCTGGTGACTCATATTGGTGAAAAAATTGTATGCACATGTTAACATTATATGTTTATTCTATAATAATATGTAATCACTCATTTCTTTCTAAATCAGAAATTAGTTGTTCATATCGGGCAAAGTCACCTTGTTTCAGTTAGTTATTTATAAACCTTTTGCGATGGTTAAAGTACAATCAGCATCAGCATTTATTTACAGAAAACAATCCTACTACATAGTTTTTAGTTTCAAATTAGTGTAATACACATAGACAAAATAAAAAAAGATTTTATACAAACAAGCAAGTTCAATATACATTAAAACTCCTTATAATACTATACCCATATACACGAAATGATTGAAAAACGAATGAAATTTAATATAAGATGTAATATGAATTATGTAAAATATTATCAGTTTTAAAACTATGAATAAGGAACAGCTTTCTTATTACATTTAAAAATACGAATTTATATTTGATAAAGCTCGTGTTCGTATACTATTAGCATCCTGGCATAACCATTTTTCTCGGGATAAAGTTAAAGATTGGTAAAATTTTCATAATATATATTCAAATCTTCGAAATATCCAAAAATCTATTTTACGGTTACGCTACTAAAAATTAAAAGGATATGTCACACGGCTCTATCCACATAGAGTAAACTAAATTCCAAGTTGGTCACCAAAACTGAAAACTGTCCAAATAAAAAGAACCTAATATTTTAGTGATACATTATATAAAATTAAGTAATTGTAAATCACTATTAAGATTGTGTATACAACAAAGATCAACTGATTTCTTTAACTCGTTGAGTATACCTTACATTCTTAAATAAAGTGTACTTACTCAGCAGCAGTTACTCACGAACGTGCAATTATAGCACAGAGTTTTTATAGCAGAGTTTTTACTCACGAACGTGCAATTATAGCACAGAGTTTTTATAGCAGTATAGCAATCAAGTAGTATTTATACACCAATTAAAACAACTTGATTGATCTCAACATTTGAAAGAGTATTTGTTTGCTAGTAATTTAAAAGTGAACTAACGGCTTGCCTTTATTTTAGTGAGAGGTGTTCCTTTGAACATAGTGAAAAGTCTGAACTTGAACATTTTTAATAGTAATTAGCTAGTAATTAACTACTCTCAGTTAATATGAACTGAATATATAAATTACACATATTTAGATGTTTGATCCATCTATACTTTGTACCTAACCTTAGCACTTATCATAAGTTAAGATTTTAAAATAATAAAATTATAATTAACAATTTAAAGTTAATGTCAATGAGGAAAATAACATTCTCAGATAAGAACTAACATACATATATACCTTTCGTTTGAAGAAGCATTTTTTCTAAGGTTAGAAACATAAAAGGTTAGAAAACCTTAGAAAATAAGATTAACAAGTTGCTTATACTTTCTTAAAAAAAGACACTCGCATACTATACAAAACTCATACAATTCTGGTCCAAAGATCTTAAATACTTAAATTTAAGGTAATACAAAATTGTATGTAAGAGTTGAAATATTTACACTTCGATATCGGAATATGTAAAAACTACAACAATTTGAAAACATGTTATTCGTATTTAAACGCTACTCGATTGAATGAGAGGAAACAAACACTTGTGGTTTAAATTCCACTATAACAGTCAAAAAGATATATATATATATATGCTATATATATATATATATATATATATATATATATATATATATAGTCCCCTGAAACATTTAAATTTAATCCTAAATCTTTTGCATTGTTTAAGGAGTGTTGTTATATTACATTTACTAATAAGATTCCTATAGGAGTAAAATCTAAAACCAATTATGAGATCTAAGTCATTAAAGATCAATAAAAAGGCGTATTTTAGTAACTTTTAAAAAGAAACTGAGAAACTGGAAAAGGATAAACATAGAGGTCTACAATAGTAACAGCAGCACTGTTAGTGTAGTAAATTAGGCATTAGTTTGTAGGGAAAATCAGCAGTTCCACCAAATGCCAGCGGATTTTGACCATGTTTGGCAGTTGTCCCAATTGTCTGCTCAGCATTATAGGCAGTACTCTCAGAGAGACGGACAATTAGTTATTTTACGACAATAAAGATTTTGTAACTCTTCTGTCATTACTGAACTTGAACTAACCATAAGCAGTTTTGTATGTCCATTCTATATTTGAAACACCGATCGTAACAAATTAAATTTATTTAAGTACTCGAAGTATTTCTTAAGCTGAGTGCTAGGGGGCTGGCCCAGGAAAAAAAAATTTGCAATTTTTTTTAATATTTTTAATTTTTTCTTGTTTATTTAAAATTAATTTGATGTAAATATCATGGGCATACGATTTTTTTGGCTGAGTTACAGGTAAAAGTGTAAACGTATATCAGACAAGACTTTGTTTTGGTTCTATTTTCCAGTCATTCATACCAACAAGCAGTTGCTTTAAACAGTCTTGGGACTTTTAAACATAAAAACACTATCCCCAAAGCTATCATGCTGGAGATAAAACCAATATTTGTAGACCTAACAATGCCAAACCTCCTCCAAAGATGTCTTATGGGAAAAACACAGAACTACAACGAAAGTTTCAACAGTATTTTGTGGTCACTGTGTCCTAAAAAGGATTTGCAGGAAGGGATATTGTGGAAATAGCTGCTCATGAAGCTTCCCTGATATTTAATGAAGGGAATAATGCAAAGTCAAAAGTGCTAGACCACTTGAAAATCAAACCCGGAAAACACTTCAACAGCTGCATGGAGACTTTTGACGTTCGACGAGTGCGCGACGCAAATAAAAGAACTATGTTGGCAAGTCTGGAAGAAAGGAGAGCAAGGAGAAGGCTTAGAATAGAAAAGGAAAGTCAAGACAAGGAAAAGGAAGGTGTTTCTTATGCTGCTGGAGGATTTTAGAGTACCATTTTAGTAAATTTATCAATAAAATATGTTTGTTTGCGATTTCCCGAAACATTGTTTTTTTTTCTATTATTTACATCATAACTCCAAAAGTATTGGAGCAATCTTCACCAAATTTTCACCAGATCGTCATTTTAGCTGTGTAAATGGCTTGAACTAAAATTAGAATGATGAGTAAATTATTTTTTATATTCCAAGCCTATTACCTTCTAAAAACTCAATTTTTTTTGGTAAAACTACTTTAAAATTCAGTAATTTGTTTTATTTGTACGTTTTTTTTTATATATTTCTAGTTCAGGCCAAGAAACTATTGCCTAGGAACAAGCTACATTTTATTTTGTGAAATTATCTCATAAGGTAGATTATTTATCACGTTAAAACCATTAGACTAAAGATTTTTTTTGCAAAAAAAAAACAAAAAAATTAAAAAAATAATAAAATTTATATTTACAATTTTGTTTTTTCTTAAGTGTGTAAAAAAGTCTATTTTGACTTAACCTGAAAGTTTCAAACAAATTGGGCAATATTTGACTGAGTACAAAATTGATTTCCAAAACCATGCAAAAGTGATTGCGATACTGGGCCAGCCCCATTTAAGATATGGGTTCAGTTTTAACACGTCTCAGCTACAGTAGAGATTTAAAATCTTAGGAGCAAATTCTTCACCGAATTGATGGTTTAAAACTCCACAATTCAAGTACACATAAGTACAGTACACGTATTTAAACGTCAGCTATGAAATACCTTTGATATCAAACATTCTAGAATTTTTAAATACCGCCAAAATCACTTGGGTTCCCAAGACCATTACTGTTATGTAAGTGGAGTATTTTTTTGCTAATAAAGATCCAGACTGCTGGATATTAATAATAACAAACAATATGTTTGCTACACCATTACATTTATTATACTTATAACATATACAAATTATTAAAATATTATTATAAAATTCTTTATTCACACTCTCAAAATGTCCATCCAATTTCTTATTTCTTTTTTCTCTATAACCTGTGCATTTCCGATACTATTTATTTGGTATATATGGTATATTGCCCATACCACATACTTTTTCAGTACAATAACAGCTATTAACGTTTATTTTGTTAATGTGTTATTATATAAAGCTAAATCCATGTTTATAAACATACCCATTTACTATAATTATGCAACTTTACCAAAATTTTCATGGATTATAACTTGTAACTGTAAATTGTTTGATATTAAAATTGTTTGGGGGCCAATGATTTTCCGTTACAAAGTGCTAATATTGTGTTAATGCTATTTGGCAACCATTTGAGATTTTCAATATTTGAGTTTTGATATGTAACTTACAACAGATTGCACAGTAAGGAATTTTAAATTTAAAATAACAAATTTATTATAAATAAGAACAGATTTACATAGTTTGTTATTATTTATAGATAATAATGAATGAATTAATAAAAAATTTGCTTCCTTATTATCAAAAAGGAGTATTATTTGCTATTATTTTAAATAAAAATGCTTCTTTATTTTATATTGTAGTGTTGTGGATTTATATTAACTTATTTCGTATAGAGAAAAGAGATTAATTAAATTGTACGTGCATTGTCTTTGTAATAAAGGCAATTATACTTCTTCTCCTTTTTTTAATATTTGTTAAAATTCAAGTATTAAAAATATTTATGGATTTGATAAAATGTCCAAATTGAAATTATGAATAAGGAACTTATGCTTTCTTTTTTACCTTTCTTAAGATTTAACATCCTTAATTGGAAGGGAGATATGTTAATAAACTATTTTAAAATGTTGAATAAACTTTGTCAAAGATGGAAAACTGTTGTTGGTACAAAGGCATATCTCTTTCAAAATTGTGAATATTGAGTTTATAGTTCAGGTTATAACATAATAGGAACAGGGATAGTTTATAATACTATATAACCCTAAGACACCGGATAGGATAGCCAAGAGGGGAAAATCCAGGGTTCGAACGGGAGAGGTTGTTTCCAAGTTTGGCTCTGACCCGAATTAATGTAAAACCAAAAGCCAAAGCAAATAGAGCACCGATGATCAAAGGATCATCAGTCTCTCATCATCGCCGACTCGGAAACAAAAGGAAATAAAGGGAAGGCTTCAACATTTGCTTTAGGATGACTGTTCTCCTACCTAAACGTTCCCTAACACGACATTTGCTAGTTCAACTGAAGCTCGAAACTAAGGAACGCTGTTGCCAACGTACGTCACGCGCCCAGCGGCCTCGAAAAGAAACGGTAAACCGAATAAAAACTATATTCAAACTCCTCGTTACTAGTAATAAAATCAAGTGCTATTCTTACTGATTTATTTTCTTGCTATACTTTATATCTAAAAAATATTGTATTAGCAGCTTAAGTACGTAATCTCATGTACTTATCGTATCGTTAGTGACTGGGCAAGCGCAGGCAAAAACGTGTTTTGGCAGGTAAAATAAGTACCTACTACGGCTAGGACTTACTTGCACCTTATCGTTTCGTATGTGGGGGCGGCGTCTCCGACTCGACGACTCCGACTCGACGACGAGTCAGACTGAAAGAGCGAGCCAGCCAGGCACAGCGTACTTACGAACTGTAGTGCCTGAGCCGTCCGCTGTAAGGCACTTCAGCCCTTGAAGCGAACTCCGGCGGATTTATTCTAAAACTCCGTGTCTTACCCGGTCGAGCCGAACCGCGCCAGCTGACGTCTCCTGCGTTGATGTTGAGCTACTGGAGTATAATTGTAGTTGGAAGAAATAAAGAATAAAGAAATAACATGTCATTTAAAACTAAAAATATTTTCTTTTCCAAATAAAAAAAAACTCGTACTTCTATGTTACATAGTTCCCCTTTCTCTTAATGCACCGTTTGAAATCTGACGCTGCCATAGACTTGAGAGAATGAGAATACCTCTTAAGCACAATTATGTTATATTTTATATTAAAGGTGTATATTGAAAGGATGGAAACAATTTTTTTAAATCTTCTTCGTCGCCTACTCTTTTATCTCCTTAGACGAAAATAATTCCATATTCCAGCGTTTGATTTCAGATGGAACGCTAAGAGGAAGGTGAACTGGAGCTAAACGTAACATACACAAACTTGACGCTCATATTGAATCAATGCTTATGATCATAGCTACGTTATGTAAACAAATGTTTTTGAAGTATTATGATTACTTGTATACATTAAAAAAAACACCATTCGAATTTTTATTGCATTAAATCTTAATTTGCAACAATAAAAATTTAGCCACAGAAAATACAAATATGCTTTATTTCAAGAAACCTAAATTTTTAACTAATTACTTGTGCCGTGTATTTAAATGTTTAGCCAAAAACAAAAACCGTCTCCTCAGCTTATTATACGCTAAGCTAGAATTTCCATATTTCGATTTCATGAGAAGAGTGCGGCTCTGTACACACTCAAAGGTCACTCCATTAACTATATCTGCTACCACGTTCACAGGCAAATACGCAGCGTTCGCAACGATTTTCATTAATGACTTTCACTGTTTTTTGGAGACAAAAAAAATTCTCTCAATAGACCATTACGAGCCATCAACTCTTTCGTTCTTTCTGAGCTGTATGTTTACCGTGTATAAAACTGTGCCATTAAATAATTGTTATTCTGACTGTCGCACCCGTCCGACAACATCACAGCTTCCATTATGTTTATCAGATTATTGAAAAATGTTTTAAACAATAAAAAACAAACTGTTACCAACATTTTAATCTTTCCCATTAAAATTTTAAAAACAGGACCTTTCAACATTTTGGAAGTGATACATAAATATAGCTATAAAAGCCTTATGTCAATTATGAAAATATATTTAGCTTTATGTAACAGATGGTTACGGTAGTAGTCTATCTCCAAAATTAAGACATCGTTAGATTATTAGTACCTCATTGTAAAATTTTTCTGTAATGGCTTTAAGGCTTACAGCTCTTTTTGGTAAACAGTTACGTGATATCAATATGAATCGTGTTTTTGATTACTAGTTTATTCTGACATTTAGTCATATACACATGTTTTGAGCGCTATATAACATAGTTTGTTTGTAGGAAAATTTTAAATAAATTTTATACCAACAATATCAATGTATTTCCTGTTTACTCCAACTAATGCTGAGAATAGCCCTTGTAAATTACTACAATTGTGATGGTTTAGTTTCCAAAATACTGCTTATTTGTCTCTGTATAAAGACTAGGTCTATGAGTCGAGTTACGAGTTAAATGCTTAGTAGCAAGTAACTCGACAATATTTCTGTTATAGAATGCTTAATGCGTTTTCCTCCTTTAAAAGTAACCTTGAAGAGCCTCAGCCCTGAATAGTCTGATTCTTTTTTTAGAGATTTTTATTATTTACCAAAAATTGTTATGTCATACCTGAGATTCTTTAAAAAAACATTATTATAATGGTTTAAAACAGTAGATCGATCAAATTTCTTCTTCAACTTTGAATGAAACATCGTTCATTTCATTTTTCAAATTTATTTCTTCTTCTTTATATGATATGCAACTACGCAATTATGTATCTAGATCAATGTTGCTCAAATAATTCTTAGAATATTAATTTAAACTGTATTATTGTTCATACATTTTTGTAGCACTCATTCCTTCTCCTGAAAAACTGTATTTTATCATCAGGTCCCAAGGGAAAATATTTTACCCAAGTAGTAATACGATTATAACCTAGGCCTGTCTGTCGGTTTTGTTTTAGAACATCACAAATTCACTGCTCAGGGCAAATAAATTTAGCTTTTAATCGACTTGTGATAGTTAGAAAATAAAATTTACCTCTAATTACTTTTAACGTAAAACAAACAAAACACTTCAATAGTACATTTAATGCGTATCTCCTCTTTCAAGCCCCTAATATAAGAGGTTTTTTAAAAATTTTAAACAGCAGAAATATATATATATATATTGAGTAGAACTCTTTTAGTAACATGGACGTTACAGTAAACCATAAATCATGGTAAAAAATATAAGCTATAATCCTATCCTGGCTAGAACAGGTTTTGTATTTATTTGTATTTTTATTTATTTTCATCAAAAGTGAATGTAGAAATGATAGAGTTTGTAACTAAAATAATACTGAAACGAAAACATTTTGCAACTTTATATTTGTTAAACAGACACAAATTGTGATCCCCTGGGATTGATAAATTTTGTTTTCACAGTTATAGCATTAGTTCAGTCAATTTGAGAATACATAATTTTAAGTCAAGGTAAGCCTGTACCGGAATATATAAAAGTATATAATTAATCATACAATTACCTGCTTTTCTGGTGTTGTCACTATCAATGTATTTGCACAATCAGTGTAACTATGATGCTGATGAGACATCACCTCGTAAAATATGGATGGTCCAAGATTGATGAACATAGTTGCCCTATTGACTGACACCTGAACAGTTTCACTACCGTCACTCATGCATTCCTCTTGTCTGATATATGGACTGCTGCTTATATTATATATTTTATTATGCTATCTAGATACATAGCACATAGGTTTACATGACAGTGTGCCATAAAGTATTTTTGTTTTATAAATAAATATAAATTCTTTAAACGTAATCATAACAAACTGAAAGACATATATAAAATATTTATTATTATATAATAACTGTATGTAATAATACTGATGTATACACTATGGTACTATTTCCTTTGTTAAATGTCTCTTAATAAGGTACTAAAGTGTTTTTCGTAGAATACTGTGACTCCAAATCTTCCAGGAAAATATGTACGTACGAGGTACATATGTATGCTTTGTGTACAATACACAAATATATTTCATACTCATTATGACACAGATTTTTACGGTCAGTCATATTTATTATGAAACCAAACAAAATGTCCCCAGTTAATTTATGTACATAACATTGGAAACCAAAAACGGATTCTCGAGTTTCTACGATGAACTCAATAAATAATTTTTAAATGTCTTTTTATACGTAGCTGGAGTGCCATCATTATGAATTTGGTATTGGTAATTAGTGTGAGATTTACAAATATAATGTAGTCACGTGTTTGTTTACAAAGTTATTTCACCTAATTATAGTAACTGTAGGAACAGAACAACTGAAGATTTAAATAAGATTACTTTGCATATAGTTTAACGATCTTTACACAAACGATTTAAATAACTGTGAACTGATTGTGTTCTATATATTATAACATTTTATTTCTTACTATAGCTAAATACTGTAAAACAGAAATATTCAAAGTACAAAGTAACTTTTTGTGAAACCAATTATTAGTTTAAGCGCCACAGTATTAAATGAGCACCCGATATGGGTTCAAATAAGTGAGATTTGTATGCCAAATAAACATAATCTTGTTGCTAACAGTAATGTTTAATTATGTAATATTATGAATAAAGATTTCCAATGAAATGTTAATAAATAAAAACCAAATTTCTGACTCGATACAATGTATTAAATTTTTGTGTGTTATATTAGTACGGCTGGGAGATTTACCATTATTATATAGGTATCTGTACGTTTAAAAAGTGTAGATATAGTGTCACATAAAAATGTGGAACTGCAGCTAACTTATCAAGCAATTTATTTCTGTGAAACAAAATGTATAACAATATAATGCGTGTGCATAGTGGGTAGATTTTATAGTATTATTTCTTTATTGTGACTATGGCATTCACTAAACGTTTCATGGATTTTATTTCCTTGAAATAAGATAAATGTCGTACTAGTGACGTAATGTCACATAGATATATTCCTCATATAGTTGGGAGAACATGTTAAAAGTAAATACTTACTTACAATCTAATTTGTTAAGTTATATGTAATAACTAATTTCGGTACAGATACAAGAAAATATTGTGTGAATTGATAACAGAATATTTTCCAAACAGGTACTGAAGACTTATTGCTCCCCTATACAATAGTCCAGACATAGATTCACTATCCTATAACACTATATGCTTCACACGTTTCGATCTAAAACATGATTCTTGTCTGACACACTGTAATAACAACAGTTTTTTTTATTTTGTAACAGTGCTGCATATTGGTGGTTCAAAAAAGAACAGAATACAATTTTTTTATAGATTAAAATTTAATAGAACCATTATCCTACTACCTTAATGACGTTGAATTTCATTTGAATATAGTGTGAAAAAGAAGGAATTTAGGACCTTAAGGTCCTGTATTACAACTAACTCTAATATGCTAATAGAATGTCTTGAGTCCCTAAAACTGCAAAATTAATAATTTTGATATTATTAGATAACAAATGTAAAAAATTATAATTTTCATACCAAAGGAAAACTAAATTTATCCAGAGTGTTTAGACATTAGCTTTAGCAAGCACCATGCACGCTAGGTGCTCGATTTGTGATTTGTTGGTTCCCGGCACCAAGCCTCTCCACTCATTGTCCCACATCTATACATCTGTCCACTGCTTTCACCAAACCCCATGACCGTACCGCCAATCTAGCTGCGTATCTCGTCGTAATTGGCAAGATATATTTAGTATTTTAGTAAAGTTTGACCCAATTACTGGCAACGCAAGGCGCTCATGTTGTTTGAACTGGTTAATTTAGTAATTTATTGTACTAATCGAAAGAAGAGATTTAAGTGTATATTTTTCAATGGGGTTTTCCTCTATATTCCCCTAAATATCTAAAACACTAAAATTACAATTTACTATTTTTGAATAAAGAATTACTGATACGTTAATATTGATTAGTACTAGCATAATTTTCCTATTTTTTAACCATACATAATAAATTTGGTATCTTTAATTTTTACAAGACACACTGTAATAAATTCCCCTTTAAACTAAAAGATATTACCAATCTGCATTATTATGTTTTATGTTTGCTTTTTGTATAGCCATTTCTTAATTTTCCTTACTTATTGTTTAATGTTATTTATTTACTATTTGATACCATATGATAACATATATTACGTAAAATATTTCCTTATTGGTTGTATTACAAACATTATAATTATGTATCATAACAGTATCCTAAAATGCCCAATATTTTATAAGAATATATTTCTGTTTTAAAAGCAAGCAACTGAAATAATCAGTTTATTTTAAGGCACTTACCTTTGTATTAGTAGTTTTAATATTTTATGCTACTTTTATAAATATTATATTTTGTCCTACCATATAAAGTACAGATATAGCATGAAAATAAGAGAAAATAGCACTAAAGCAAAAAGTGTTTTTCAAATATGTTCTTAAATATTTGGTTTCAAAACATGTTAGTAGTTTCCCGAGAATATCGCCTTTAACTGTTTATATAGAACTAAATAAAATAAATAATACAAATGATTTAGTTATTTTCAGATAGCATACTTGATGAGCTACATAAAGACAGTTGGAATTAAATGTAATAGTTTTTCTGTGGTAATATTTGTATTCTTTTGCGGAAGTCTTCATAGAATAAGTTCCATTTTAAACAACCTTAATATTAACTCAAAAATAATAGCATCATATCGTAAGTTAAAAATTGTGGTCATTTTGCATATCTTAAATATCTCATTAAATAGGTTTTACCATCCCTAAGCAGTCCTGAGTTTCAATATAATTAATATTATATATTCGAAAGCTTGTGAAAAATTGATGTTTGCTTTGGGACCCCTGACAATTGAATGTTTTGGTGTTTATATGTTTAATGCCTCAATGACACAAAATATCGTTGACAGACTCAGACGAAATTTGGCATGTGTATCGCTTACATACGGGAATAATAATTGGAGATATTTTAAATCCGAAATACTACATATTTAAAATACTTATATCAAAGTTTTTCATTTTCATGAAAAAATACTATCTGTCGTAGTGTGCTGCAAAATATAATGATACTCTTTGTAGTTTGGTGTTTTACATGCCCTAAGTGTGAAAGTATAATAGGATATTAAACATTTTTCATCGTTATATGTTACAAAAATTAAACACTACATTTTTAGGATTTAAATGTACCCTATTCGTTAGGTGTCAAAACCTAATACATTAACATGCCCTTAAAACAATGTACGGCAATAATCAGTACATAATGCAAATAAAAAGTTTAAGTAACATGCCAGACTTATAAACGAAACGCTTGAATTACTAACAGCTCTTTGAACTTAAAAACTAATTTTTCGTTATAAAACACAAGTTTGGAATATGTTCTAGTGACCATCATCTATGACAGCAATATTTGTTACGTAAGTTTAAAACCACATGTCGTAAATGATAGTATTGTATATATTAAAACAAGTTTTTATTCCTCTTATAGAATGTTTTTTTTCAACATACATATATTGTTTATTGTATTCATTGATATCGTAATCTACATTTTAAAAGGAAAACCCGTGTTTGACTATAACTACATTTAGTTAATGTAACATTTGTTTATGCTTGCAAAGTGATAAATACAGCTTAACAATTTTTAACTCGAAAATGCCAACTGATCAGGGTTAATACAGAAAGAGAATCCCTTATAGCTTTTACAATGTAAGTACTGCTAAGATTTGTATTAATTAGGATATAAGCTATACAGTTTTAAAGTTATAAGTACAGTAGTTACAGCAGACCTGTATACTTAATTCATTTATGGTATATTTTATTTTGCAAATTATATTACTCCCAGGCATTTACAATTTATTACTTTGTTATTATATGCGTACTGTAAAAAGAAGATTGGCCTATGGTAATGCAATAATTTTTACTTACATATGCTATGCTATGGTTATGTAATCTATTAAGAGATTTTGAATAATTGGGGTTCTTTATTCATTTGTTTAAGGCTCTCTGAAAGCTCCAAATAGTAATTTGTGGTTGTGGAATGTAAAATACTGCTTTATTCGACGCAAACTATTATCAATTTATAACCATTTCATATAATTTTTAAATGAAATCGCAATTATATATGATTAATAGAGGATATCTGCCTAAAGAGCCTGTGTTTTAAAGGTGAGATAGTTAAAATCATAATAAATACTTATGACTTAGTGATTTGGTAATAAGTCATAAGCTATGATAGCATATTCAAGTTGCTAATCGATTGTTTGTTTGTTTATGTACGACTAGTCATGTTGCCTTACTTACTTATAGATATGTTACTTATAATAACACACATTATATCGATAACATACGAAATTTAAAAAAATGTATAAGAGAGATATTTAAACGAAAATTGACAACCAAAGCACACTTATATAAATGCAATATTCAAGTAATTCTCTATTATTCTTTGGGTAGTTTATTCGCGCACGTAATATAATAAGTCATCTATTGTTGTCAATCAATCTCTGTCCTCAAATAGACATAATTCATTCAATATCTTGAAGAATAACGAAAATTAAGGCATCGCTTAGTGCGAATTGTTTGAAGAAACTGTAAATAAACAACAAATAAATAAACTAAAGCGTGGTTTAACATGAGTAAAACTTTAATGTGTAAATGTGTAACAGGAGTAAATGTGCTTTAATGAAAGTAAAACACGTTTATTTTAAAACATATTGATAAAATAGCAATTTAATTGGAGTAATATTCACAATTTATTTTAAATTTTTTACATTTATATTATTTTATTTGAATATTAGTTTGTTATTGTAAATATTGTATGTTGTTGTGTATACCTAAATTACACCAAGACAATGGGTATTTTTAACACTATTTACTGTTCTGCAAGTACTATAAAATATTTTGAGGAATATCCACAAAAGTCCCTTATCCTTAACTAAATATGTGAATTGTTAATAATAGAATGTACAAAATTTAAAAGACACCGGTCCTATTCTCTTTACACAGAAAAGTATAATATGATTATAACGAAGGTTCTTTTTGATCTTTAACACAAATCTTAAGGCGTGAAGTATACACTGGTAGAATTATCACATTGATTTGTAGGCAGTAAACAGTTTCAGATTCAAACTGGTATTTTCTTTTCTTTTTCCATATTTCTTTTATATTGGTATTTTTATGATAATAACGGAAGTGATATAAATAAATAGTTTAAACTTACTTAATTTAATTCTTACTTTACTGAAAAGATCATTCGACATGTTTAATTTTACATTCAAGGGAAAATACTTTTCTCGCTACCAGTTGTGCGTTGATACCAATTAATTAATGTTCATAACAAGAATAATACATGTGAACCATTATTAACAAGACATATTACTGAATCAATCTAACTATTAAACGGACTTAAATTCTGCTTTAAATAACAATGGGAAATGTCCGCCACACCACGTGACATTACAGGCTTCGCATGCATAATTTCAAATTATTAAATTGTCAACTTATTAAGGGTCAGTTTTATTGAATTATATGAAACATAAAGAAACTAAATAAACCAATGCGGCGCAATCTTTTGGTTCACGAGTAAACTAATAAGTAAAATATGGAAAGCTTCGTATAATATTTTGTAATGCAATTTACGATATCCCATGTAACAACAAAAACCCATTCCGCCTAGGGCAAGCAAATAATTAAAATGCTTAGCATTTTCCTTGAGTACAGTTTGTTTATTGTTTAATAAATTACTACATAGTTTGGATTTTGAGACAGAAAGTATAAAAAGAAATTATATTTGTTGCTCGTGAGGAATTTATCTAGCGTTTCATCTAGGGTTCAGAATAAGAGATTATAAGATTTGTTTAACAATTAAGAACAGTATACTCATACGTGGATATAATTAAAAAAAATTCGCAACAATGCATTATTAAAAATGGCCTTTATCTTAGTTCTTGAATTTAAGTTTTTATTTGCAATGGTATATGTATTCCAAAGGTTTTGAGGAGTATCGCTTTCCTGCTGCCATGGTAAGCAATAGTGACTGCTAAGACAAGGTCATTCATCTTTATTCTTGACAGAACATTTTTGAATGAATCATGTATCATCTTGACTCCCTAATATCTAATTGTTTATTGCGAAAACATACTGATATGTGTAGCAAACGTCTTAAAATTTTAATTAAAATAATTTTATTATTTATACCACAATACCTGTTCGGATATACACTTTTTGCATTAATTCAGTCTCATTAATACGCCAATTGTGCACAGTCCCTACGTTGTTGCAATTCTTGTAAATGATCGGTCTCCCATTTGTATTCCATAAATTCGCCGACTTTATGAAATACGTTTGACACTATAAAGTGAGGTGAATTTTTAACCATTTAGACGTTGAGGGACTTGATGGAATCCGGATATTTGTAGAATAAATGAACTGATCATGTAATGACAAGTGCTCATAAGCAACCGGTCTGGGTCCTTCAGTTCGGTAGTGTTTGGCTAGGGATCTCATAATTGCCTGAAGACAGTTTTGCGCAAACTGAATTCATGTGTGTATTCCATGTCAACCACCGATTCCAAGTAACTTTGGCATAGACTTCTTCTGGGATGGAATATGCCAGCATGATGTCAGGACCGTTCTCCGGTTTCACAAAGCGCAATGAAAAATTCAAATAGCTTTATTTTGATGAATGTGTTTTTGAAAATACTGGACACATTTGTTAATGCCAATAAAAGCCTATTGTTTCACAACTGTCTTTGTCTTTTCACTGAAGCAAACAGTTTTACCATCACAGAAACACAGACTCCCGACTGCTTCTATCGTCGCCTTGCCCTTTTTAAAATCAAATTAGTGCTTTGATAGCTGGTTGTGTTTATTTAAAAACTGAAGCATTCCTAATAATAACAGATTTTCAAAAATGCTGCTCAATACAGGCAAAATTGAAAAGCCTAATAAAATTAATCGACATTATATCGTATTTTTTTTTTTTAATCGGATTGACTTTAATAAATACAACTTTTTAAATCGATTTAAACAGGGAGGTGCAAACTCTTGTTACAAACAATACATTTCTTTATTCCTTAAAAAGGCTCCTAATATGCTTCGACCATTTCTTCATAAGCCACATAGACATCTAATTTAAATCATTTGATGTTTTAGCTGGCAGGTTGGATAATTCTGTCAAGTCATTAGAGTCAACACGTTAGATGCTGCTGGACTATGTCTTTGCGTGGGGACAACTTTTGGTTCAGTCGGGAAAAGACCTCGCCCATTAGCAACAGACGCGAAAAACCTGTTAAACTCTTGGGCAAAAACTGATAGGAAACCCCGAATCGTCCTGTACCAGGATATCCATAACATTGAGTTTTATTTTATTTAGCAATTGAGTTTTATTTTTGATGATGTCCGATTCTGTTACAGAAACATTTTTAATAGAGGTTTTTAGATATATCATATGCTTTCGCGGCTTGGATAACTATCATGTACGTCTTTTTATAATTTCTGAAATAGATTTTGAAATCTTAATTTTAAGTGTTTCTGTATATTTCAAATAACAATTTGAGTTTTTATTTGAAATTGAGGATTCAAAACCAGAATTTCTTTCATGATTCAATTGTTGTTTGCCTGTTTTGGGCAGAAGTAACTTTTTTAGTAGAACAGCAAATGGTGAGGTTAAAATTTAGACACTCATTAAAAACTTTAAATTGTTGCTATACATTACCAGAAAATTGCATAACTTTGGAACGACTTTAAGAAAGTGGAAGCGAATCTTGGAGCCTCATTGAATTCCTGTAATGAAGAACTCGCAGAGACAAAAGCAATGGTCAGCAAGCAGAGGGAGGAGTTGGCTGCGTGGATGGAGACTGTGGAGAATCTGAGACAAGAGAATTCTACTCTGCGTAAGCAGGTGGTGGACTTGGAGTCACGACTGGAGGATATTGAAATATTCTCGTTTTAACACACTAGAGATCCACGGCATTCCGATTTAGAAAGGTGAAAATGTTGTCATTCTGGTCAAGGCTGTGGGACGGGCACTTGACTACCCGGTTGATGACACGATGGTCGACGCTTGTCATCGGCTTCGCGCCAGAGATGGAACGGGGAAGCCTCCTGGGATAGTTGTCAAGATGGTCCGGAGGGTGGACGCCGAGGCGCTGCTACAAAAACGACGAGTCAAGCGCAACCTCAACACTCACGACATCGGTTTGACATCGGCACCGGCGGAAGTTGTGTATGTGAATGAGTGCCTCTCTCCAGCCAGGCGTAGACTTCTTCACGCGGCTCGACAAGTAAAAAAGGAAAAGGGATACACCTATCTTTGGATAAGGGGCGGAATGATTCTTCTAAGAAAGGACCAAGGGGCGAAGGTAAAGGTTGTCTTGTCAACGGCGGACTTAAACAATTTGTAAGTGTATCTGTTTATTTTATCTAGAGGTTTTATTTTCCATTCATTCAAATTCAGGATAAGATATGTTTATTTGTATTTCCGTTTTAACAGCTATAAATAAGTTTTAGTAGTGACTAAAAAATGCAGTATTATTTAGTTATTTATTTAAATAAAATAGTATGTAATTTATATGATTATAATTCTGGTTCTTTTATTAATTAATTACAGCTTGTATGGAAATAAATAATGTATAAATATGCCTAATAAATTCTAAAATCACAACCTGTTTTGGTGTAATATTAAACAGTGGGAGATTGTACACAACTACACTACATTACATTTTACAATACTTTATTTAAATTTAAAATTTCAATTAATGGTTTATGCATCTTTTTAATTCTTATTTACATACTTAATTCATATCAAGACATTTATCTATTCAATTTACATTAAATATTGGTGTATGTCACAACTGTGTTATTTTTACTTATATTAATTACTAGAAATTTGTCTTATATAACGATTAATATAAAAATGTTTCGGTATAATACTTCGAAGTCAATATCTAGTTTCTAAAGGGTCATTTTATAGTTTATTTTTCCACTATTGTCAATAGTTTTCCGTTAGAAATTGTAAAACAACCATCATTATGAAATATTCATTTAATTTTTGTAACATTTCATCCAAGTTAACTTCTAAATATTTTGTTGTCTAAAGTTTTGATTTTATTTAATAAGAGCTATAATTTTTTTGCAACTTAAAATTGGTTGGAATTGTTGTCTGATGTCTTTATGCATGTTCATAGAAAATTTAAGTAATATTGGAATATCGTATTTTATAACTATGTAAAGTCGTCTAACGGAATATGCATTGTTATTTATATTTTCTGCCATTTTTGATGGCCACTAATAACAATCTCAGCTGTTTCTTGGAAAATAACGGCTTAGTATTTTTTTAATCAAAATATACAAAATATGCGGCGAAATTTTGAATTTTTATTGGGTGAATTGCATAATCTTAACTTTTTTCCCGATTTCATTGTGCTTACTGAAGTTTGGATTACTAGTAACGAAATTAATTTGTATAAAATTGATGGTTACAAAACTTTCAGTCATTGTAACGAAGATTATCGATCGGGTGGAGTCGTGGTGTACGCTCGTTCCTGTTATCAGTGCAGTGTAGACATACTGACAGACGTGCGGTCGGCTGACTGTCTCCAACTGACTTGCTACACAGATAGCGTGGACTTCGTCCTCCTAGCGGTGTACAGGTTGCATAGCGTCCCGATAGCACAATTCCTCATTGATATCGAGCACTTGATAGCATGCTGTGTTGGGAAAAACTTGATTTTTACAGGTGACATAAACTGTAATATTTTGGCGGATGATGTCACAGCTGACGCGTATCTAGGCTTAATGGCCAGCTATGGGCTAAGTTCCCTTATATACGAACCGACAAGAATAGTAGGCGAAAGTAAAACCTGCATTGATCACTGTTTTGTTAGATTTAATAAAATTACGCATAACATTAAACACAATACTTTAATATTACATCTTGGCATTACAGATCATGCAATAGTTGTTTTAAGAATAAATACTGAAACCAAAAAAGTAAATACAATGTACGACGATACAATTGTTTTAAAGATCGATTATAGTAAATTGGAATTGGAATTCGACAGTATACAATGGGCACATATCTGTAATGAGAATTCAGTCTCAGATGCGTTTGATTTGTTTATTAATATATTGCAAAATTCTGTAAATAAATGCAAAGAGAAAACCACAATTAAAAGGAGCTTATGTAAACAAACACCTTGGATAACTGATTATTTATGTAGAAGAGTTGATAGAAGGAAAAAGATTTATAGGCTAATGATTTCTAGACCTTATGATTATAAATTGAAGAAATACTACATTTCATTTAGAAATAGGCAGAAAGTTAATATGAGAAATGCTAAAGAAAATTATTATTTTAAGAAATTTGAGGATTGTGCTGGGAACTCACGAGAACAATGGAGAATAGTTAATGATTTAATTGGAGAAAATTGAGATAAAAATTAAATTAATAAAATAGAAAAGGATAACTCACACATAATTACCGATGAAAAGGAGATTGCATCAGAATTTAACTCTTTCTTCATAAATGCACCGAAAACCATTAAAAACACGATTATTAGTACTCAAAATCAATTTATTTTTAATCAACTATTTCCAGGTAAAATTGTACCAAATTCTTTATTTTTTACTGCGACAACTGAATTTGAAGTTTTAAAAACCATAAAATCTTTAAAAAAACAATAAATCATCAGGAAACGATAACATTAGCAGTTACATTTTAAAGAGATTTCATAAACATATAGTGCCAGTTCTGAAAGATTTATTCAATCGAAGCATGTTAGAAGGTGAATTTACATCTTGCATAAAAGTATCAATTGTAATTCCACTGTTTAAACGTGGAAGTAGAGAAAAAAGTAATTTCTATAGACCTATCTCTTTGCTTTCTGTGTTCGCTAAAGTCTTTGAAAAAATAATAAAAAATAGATTGATGGATTTCTTTAAAATTTGTGGCTATTTAAGCACAAAACAGTTTTGATTTAGAGAAAGAATGAGTACAGAAGATGCTTTGTTTGATTTTTTGAAAATATCTATGATGGTATCAATGATGGCAAAAATTTTGCAGCTTTATATATTGATATAACGAAGGCTTTCGATACAGTTGATCATAAGATATTATTAGATAAGATATGGTTAGCGGGTGTGAGAGGTCTACCCCACAAATGGTTGGACAGTTATTTAAAAGATAGAAAGCAGTATGTGAGAATAGGGGAAGTATACAGTGATTTTGAAACAGTTGAATGCGGTTTGCCTCAAGGTTCAGTTCTAGGTCCAATTCTTTTCCTTGTGTACATAAACGACCTATGTAATGGAGATTTAAATGGTAAATTGACAGCTTTTGCAGATGATACAGCACTGACGTATTCTGATTACAATTTGGAAGCTATTAGTAGACAAATGGATGATGATTTGAAAGTTTTAAATTTTTGGTTTAATAAAAATGCAATGCTCCTAAGTGACAAAACAAAATTCATGATATTTAACTTACGAGGTACAATTAATTTTGAATATGATGTATACTACCATCATTTTACGTGCTCTGCGGGTAACGTTTGTAATTGTAAAAAGATTGAAAAAGTGGACAAATACCTTGGGCTTACCATTGACTCAAATCTATCTTGGAAAGGTCATGTAAATTCACTGAAAAAAGAGTTTTATAGAAGTTTGAGAAGCTTTTATATGTTGCATGATGTATGTCCTCCAAGCTTGCTGCTGAATGTTTACCACGCTTTAATACACTCCAGACTAAGTTATGGGCTTGTATGCTGGGGAGGTACGTATATATCCACGCTTTATCCTCTCATTACATTTCAAAAATCCTTTATCCGTATTATTACCAAATAAAATAAGACCAATCATTCCTGGCCACTATTTTTAAATTTAAAAATACTCCCTTCGCAAAATCTTTACATATTTAAGGTATTAAAACTATTTTTCATAAGAAGCTCAAACCCGGCCCTCACACGTGATAATAGATATAATTTCCGAAGTTTGCTTGTTCCGGTTCCAAAGCCTAATCTATATGTTTTTAAACATTTTTTTTACTTTTAATGATTCAAGATTGTTTAATCTTATTTCCTTTAAATTAGATCATTTAGCACCACTAAATAGTTTTTTTTTTTAAAAGTTTTAAAATGTTTTTATTTTCATTGGATAATTGCGAGTGCCTTCTGAAAATGGTTGAATGAAGTAATGAATAATGTGTACATTTTAGTTCGTTTTATCATCTTTTATAATTCCAATTAGTCTTTTTATTTTTACGTCCATGACTTGTTTTATAGATTTTGTATGGTTTTATTGTTAATATATTATTATGTAGCGGTTTCATTCCTTCTTTGAGTTTAGTTGTATTATGTTATTTTAATCTGATGTGCATCCTTCATCGGGCTTTTGCCTATTGAATGCTCTATTTTATTTCACAATTATCGAGTTTGTTTTTTTTTAAGTTCTTATGATTGTTAAGTTTACTTTAAGTTTGTTTGAAGATTATATTATTATTTGATTATTTTTAAGTTTGTAAATATTTAAAGGTCAATGGTTTTATATTCTTTGTTGTTTTTGTTTTGTATAAATATATTGTAAAGTTTGTAAATAGTGTGAATTAAAATCTTTTTTAAATGAATGTGTTTACTGAAAGGCTCATTCACAAACCGAATTTAATATTGATTATCTCAAGGTGAGCTGAAGATCAGTGTGATACAACTAAGCAGCTTCATATGAGCAGTGCAGTGAACGATTTATTTTTTTTCCTTTTAAGGGTTAGGAGGTAAATAAAGTAAATTGTTAAGATTCAAAGTACCCAGAAATTTCCCGAGAAATTTTTCAACTTTGTAAAAAATTTCAATTCTCTACGTTGGATAAAATATTTGGGGTTTATATCTATTAAAATGAGCACAACCCACAGGAACTTAAAAATTCACATAATTTATTTATGGGATAATGTTTGGGTGGGACAAATACAGATTCGTTTTTCAAGTTATCTGTATTTTTGGTAACCCCAAACATGTTGATCGTACAGTGCAATAAGTCGCACACAACTCAGTCTATTCTCAGTAAGAGTTAACTGCTGTAGTTTGCTGACCATGTAAAAATCATACAAAACAACGGCTTAACGTTTGATTCTATTGATTCATTTTTCTAATCTTAGAACGGTGTTATTAATGTTCGTATAAGGTTTCTTTAGTTCCGTGTTTGGTTACGAAACTGTAACTGTAGTGTCCTATAGTCATTAAAGCTTCCGAAATGTTTGTTAAATATTGTTTCCTTGTATTAACTGTATATTAAATTTTAGTCCTGTTACGTATCCAAGAAGTCAATTTCGTTTGATTGTTTTAAAATCATGTGTAAGAAATATTACGTTATATATTTGGCGTCAGTCTTTGTAATAGTGGGTGACTGTCCAATAGAACTGATATTTGTGAAATAAATAAATTCCATAAATGGGCTGAAATTGTTAAGGATCATTAGGATTATTTTCGAAATACTATATATGTATGTATATATATATATATATATATATATATATATATATATAAATTTATATGGCTTTCCAGTATTTCGTGACTGAAAGGATACAATAACATTTTTAGTACCTTTTGGAAGCTATAAGTTTAGAAGACTACCTTTTGGAATAGTTGTGGGTAGTTGTGTGATGTTCGTTAATTAAAATAGTTTTATACATTTGAAATTGAAGTATGTCCTAACGTACTCTGATGATATTATTATTAATTCAAAAACTGTAAAGGGGCATTATTCACACCTTCGTAATGTGTTAAAGTGTCTTACTGAACATGTTTTAATAACCCATGTGAAAAAGGTAACGCTTTTTATAGTGGAATAAAGTTCCCAAACGGTATTTTGAACGAAAATTAATTAAAAATTGTTTCTGATAGAACTGATAATGTACAAATAAGTCCCTAAGGACAAAAAAAGTCCCTTAGAAGGTTTTAGCCTAAGGCCAAATAATGTGTTTCCAGGTTTATGAATTACATTATTTTTTAAATTTACATACAATTATGCGGAAATAGTTGCTCCACGAATTTTAGTGATAAAGAAAAATCATTGTGAAATGCGGAGTGTGAAAAGGCATTTTACACTTTAAAAAACTGAACTAGTTACCCGTCCGTTTTAGGTATTCCATACTTTAATAAAGAATTCGATTTGGAGTGTGATACCTGTAACCTGGCATTGGGTTATGCGTATTACAAAAGAATGATGACGATGAGATTAAGGAGATTTCTTATTATTCTAGAAAATTTTATGAATGTGAATTTAAGTTAAGTATTTTCTTAAGGAGGCATTGCCAGTTGTGTGTTCCATAATTAAATTCAATGAATACATAGAAGCGCGTCGCTTCAATCTCATTAATGATAATAGTGCATTGGGCTGAGTACGATCACTCCACAACAAACTTCAAACAATATTATCTTTACCGTATAATACACAGCGCATCAGAGGTGAACAAAATGTGATGCCTGATTCTCTTTCAAGGGTGTTCACCAATAATGAAATTGATGGTAAAATTTCACAAATATTTTGTAAGAATTCTGATAAAAACTTAGTGGTAATTTAACTTGTAAATAATATACAAAACTCATTTGACTGTAAGTTTAAAACATTCCTGTGAGTGATAAAAAATTAAGTGGCAGCTACTGTCTAGAAAAAAATGAAACGGATTAAAAGCGCAGAGAAACCTGATAAATTTTATGTCAACAAAATATCTTGTTTTATTTAAATGCCAATACAGGAAAAAGTAAGTTAGTTATACTAAAGAATTATTTTGAAACTATTTTTAAATTCTATCATAATGTTTTAGGCGCTATTTTGGCATATTTAAAACCACGACTAATGTAATTAACTACTTTTAAAATCCTGACGTAAAATAATTTATGATAAAAAAAGTTAAAATTGTTATGCTTGTTTGTATGGAAAATCGAGTTGACCATTTGAAAATTTTATTGAGATAACGTGGCTTGTTTTACTAGTGAAGAATTTAGGAAATATACTATTGCAGTGGGGAATAAAAACTCAAACGAGAGTACCGCATAAACCCCCTTATATTTGAAAGATAAATGGAAACCTTAGTAATTTTTAACATGTTTTTATGATGAAAATAGAAAAAGTTGGACGGAAAGTTATGTACAATAAAACAATGTGTTAATTCATGAGTAAATATTGCTACGGGCAAGAGTTTTAAACTTTAATTAAATTAAAAATCCTGTAATGAGTTGATGTTACAATGCGGATTACGTGATATTTACAAAAAACACAAGTGAGTTCAAACTATTCGATAATGAGTCATTAAATTAAAGAAAGCATATTAATCGGAATTGAAAATTAGAAGAATGCAAAAGCAATCATAATGCATTTAAAGTGCACAATATCTGTTTGCGTGTGTTTATTTGTGTATATTTGTGTAAAATTTCTAAATATGTATGAAAGACCGTTAATGATTGTAGTGGTGATATCTGATTTTTCTTTCGTAGTGCAGTATACACAAAATTTAAGCAAAATAAAACATTGCCATCGGAAAGGATTTTAACAAAACCGAATGTCAAACCAAAAATTGTTACTCCAAAAACATCAGAAGCAAAATTACACACAATTAGACACGTCTCCAAAATCCTGGTTTACTTGAAGCAATGTACAACTAGAGAGAGAGATCTAAGATCTCTGTTGATCACTTCATCATTATTAGGTTTCCGGGCTCTGAGAAGGTCTGCACTAGCATTAAACTGGAACTGCCTCACGTTAAAGACTTAGGTAGATATGCCTTTTATCATTGGGCCCCAGACAGAATTGAGTGTTGGCGAGGAAGGAAGCCGTGGACTTTCCGTAGTCAAAAAGGAACAACAAACATAAGAGGTTACAATGACTTTTTTCATATTGACCATAACTCTAATTTAAGCTACAAAGTATAGCTAAAATTGCTAAATAATCGTTAAGGAAAGAAGGAAAAGGTGATTATAAATGTATCCACAACACTGTAGGATAACAACACTGATAGTACCCATGTTTTGTATTAAACGTTATGCTATTGGTATAAGCTAACATCAAAAGCAAGTTAAAAATCACAAACATACAATAATAATCGGATTGATATATCCTTTGTATCGGGCCTTTGAGTGCCCACTTTTAACGGTAATTTAGGTTGGGATCATACAAAAATTGTAAAAACCTTTACCAAACAATTTTAACCGTACAGAATATCAAAAGACTTGTTTATACTTCGATGAGGGTGCGGTTGTAAGATAACATCGAAGATATTATTTACGTAGTTCAATTTGATTTTAGCTGTCAACAAAAATGCAATTACTTATCATATGAAAGAGTGACCCAGATACGTTTATAATATTTTATGGAACGGTTTAGATGAAACTGCTTGCAGCTACGTTTAATATCAACATTTTAATTTTAGAACAAAACTAAACGAAGTTCACCTAATGAATTGAAACAAGATAAGAAGGTGTGAATATTATGTTATTAAAATAACATAATATTATATGTTATTTTAAAAATTTATAAATAGTTTCATAATATAATAAAACCAGCAGCATTCACTATATGAAGCATAAATTTAGTTGTAGGTTATAAGTGGTGTAGATGATGATTTATTTTACAATCGACATTGCTTGATGCGGAAATTTATTTCGCATTAAAATAATGAAATTTCGGTATTTAATAAAATCATACATATGTTCAAACATTTGTACTTTACAATACTGTAGCCAATATATTGTTATTACGATACATATTATCGTAATATATATTAGTGTTACGATAAAAAAAGAAGCAGTAAAAAATTTGTATAACAGTATAAACAATTATTATTACTATAACTAAATATTCTTTAGATTTATTTCATAAATTATAATTCCATTAGGACTAAATTGATGTAGTTTAGTTTAAAAAAATATGTAATATACAGATTTTATGCTTTTTTCTATTTTATATGACATTAATATATTAGATTTTTGAACATGAACATCAGCAAATATTTGTATGATATTATATTAGCTTATGGTGTCATATAAGTAATTATCGTATTTGTAATTTTACATAACAGATTTTATATTTAATTTAAAGATTAAGATATAGTTGTGAGTAGTAGGAGTAATTTCATAGTTTGGATTCACGTCCGATGATACAATTCCGCTGTGCATTCCATGTGCCATGCTGATCTGAGAGAATCCTCGTCCTTTAGGTATAAAGTTGATTCCACTAAGGCCAGCTTAGGCTAATCCGTCAACCGCAGCCAATTTGTATCTCACGATGGATAGTTCCAGTGGAAATGAAGGCCCTCGAAATCGCGTCATTATAAAATCGCTTGGTGAAGGTAATCTGGAAGTAATTCCAAGCGGTTTATATCTCACTATCTTTAGGCTTTATAACTTCACGTCTGACAAAGTAATGATATTCACATCTGATTTATTATTGCTGGTGATATGAATGATTCAGTTTAGTATTTTGAATCTGGTCTCCAAGGACTGTTTACGTAGGTTTCTTGTGGTAAGATAAAATCTACGTTATTACTCTGAAAAATCAATCTCACCCTTGTCTATGGTGCTCCTTTACTCAAATTAATACTATACATATCGCAAAAACGTATATTTTCTATTGCCAACATAGACCGAAAAAACTATTTTATCATTATATCACAATTAATATTTTATCATAATTATAGTTTTAGTTTGTATATTTAAGAATATTTCGTGCTCCAAACTCTGATTTCCATTATGGAACTGTATTTTTCTTCTATATTTATACAACGACTTATCACGGCCGTCTTTTTTATAATTAACCTAAGCTACATTTTCAATAAAACTCATTTTATATTCGCAATGATTACATTGTAAAAAAACTTATATCACATGATGCTTTAAGTATTAATAAAGTGTCCAAATCATCTCTCTCAATATTTCAAGACGATGCCCATTCGTGTGTTTCATTCGTGTCCTTACTCCGCACTAACCTATTAAAAAATTCCCCAAGATTAACGATGTACCTTTCGGCATCAAACCAACATCATTCTCTGTACTTCCTATCCAGCCACCTCAATACCCCATACAACCATCCCTCGTAAACACCCCGCGGGTTCCCTCTTATTCATCTTAAATTACCACTAATATTCAAACGGTGTCCTCCGGGATTCTCCTTTCCACTTCTCAGTAAGTATTTACAGTTGACACACTGACATTCTTTACTCTATTTAAATATACTTAAGTATTTATTATTTGCTATTTTTCTTTCTCCTTATTCCCCTCTTCAATATAATCATCATCCAATAATATTATCTCTTCTCAATAACGTTTTATGACTCTTGATATAGATATAATTGAGTACTTCTCTGTCAGAATCTTCAGCATGTAATCTGCCTTCTCCAATTATTTCTTCTTCATCTCACTCTCGCTTTCCAGTTTCCAGGACATATTATCAATACAAAATAAGCCACTCTGGAAACAGGAGCCCATCTCCTCCAGTATTATTCTCCTGGTACTAAATATATATCATCAAACAACCCATACGTATTTTCAGACTTACTATTTCCACTTGCCATCTCTTAATCCTCTTTACACAACCGAAATTATTAAATTTGACTTAGCTCCAAATTTAGTAGTCTTTGAGAGATTTTTAATTACTCTAACCTTCACATGTTATATTCCACACCAATCACATCTTCTCACACTCACTTATCGCTTGCATCCAATATCAGAGAAAACCACTTATTATTTCGCGTCATATTCCCAAGTGACTACCATTATCTATAATTTTTTATCAAACGTCAATTATCCTCATCAAATGTCAAAACGACATACAAATGAAAGAAATAGAATAAGATATAATTACTATCCAATAGTGTTCCGATATAAAAGTACTTTAAATTTGTTTAAGTTTAAATAAAACAACATTTACACCTGATTATAAACAGAATTAATTACGTATCATCTTTTTATTATCATACATCTAAGGTAATTTGATATGTTTCTGTTTATTTATCTATATGATATTTAATGTTTGCAATAAGTAAGCGATATACCCAATTTTCATCCCAAACCATAATGTTAGAAACTGTAAAAATTAAAGTTACAGGTGTCACACTTCCATTTATATAAAACTGCAAAGAAAACGCTTAAAAAATTATGTATACAAACATAAAATAAGTCCAAGTAACTTATTGCATTACTATATTGAAATTTAGTGAGATTGGGATAATCTTATCTCACCTATACTACTTAGTCCAACTTAGGAAAATGTTTCTCACAAAGTAAACAATATACCATGATTTTTATTCTATATTCCTATTTCTTATAAAAAGGCAAAATAAACCAACTACCTTTACCGAAAGGACTTACCCAAATATGTACAAAATAAATTTTAATAATTTTTTGATTTGTCACATAAAACCTGAAAATACCACATGTTTAAATTATTACAATTTTTTTTAACTTAAACGTTAAAATATTTATTTTATTTCAAGATCAATAAAAAAATTATGCAGATATCCTTTGAGGTTTTTGAAATTTTTTTAGAAAAGTTTTAAAACACACATTTTTTATTAATCTAATTTTTTTGTGAGTTTAAGGTTAAAACCTAGCTTATTTTATCTTCAAAGACTGTTATAATCATAAGCAAGTCACAGAATTAATTTCTAAAAGCCGAATAGCCTTGTTTTATGTGCCTTATTATAAACTTGAGCTGCTTACCCTTAAAAATGAACTTAAAGCATTATATAAATAGAAATATATAACGAATAAGAAAGTCAGGTGAAGCTTATATAGCACAACTTGACAGTCTGAATCTGTATAAGGCGTATAAAATAGAAGTTCCGAGCAACCTGTAACTAAATTAACAGGCTCAACTCTTCTGTATCTGAATTAAAACAGCACTCGCAAATGGAAATCTTTTATTAGTAGTCCTCTCAACATGGGTGCTAAATGGATTGTTCCCTTACTAAATAAATGCCTAACCTCCAGCTAATATTTCTATTAGTATGGTACATAACGTAACATAATATTCCTTCAAAACTAGAATGTTCAAAATAGCCGTGGATTACTTCTTTTAGTTTTCTTGCAAATAAACTGATGATAAAAGTACTAGAACAGTTGACAAAACCATACATAAGGGTTAATTTAAAAGACGTTGACCCAAAGTTATAATTTTTATCAATATTTAGTAGAGATAAGATAACATAGTTAAGCAGTTGTTTCGTTGAGTTTAATTAGTGTGAGTTAAATAATCATAAATATGTAACTATAAATAACAATAGAACTAGAATCTTTCAATATTTAGCGGAGTTAACAGTTTACGGAGACTCATTTCACTACTGGACAAGTGCATACTGATGAAACCTTCTGGTCCAAAATGTAGTGTTAAAAAAGCAGAACTAAAAAAATGTTTTCATACAAAAATATTTCATATCAAACTACTAAACATTTATACTTACTTATAACTCACTGGACAGTAGCTATTTATCATTTTAAGATAAAATAATGTTAATATTTGCAATATATTACACGTAAAAAACGATTATCGTTTTTCCACTAACATGTGCTACCTTTTTACCCTTGAGTTCTAAGGTGTAACACTTATCGTCAAATTTACATAAATTGTTATACCCATTGAGCTAATGCAAGTAAGATAAAATAAAGACTATTTTGCTTGTCAGAGGAAAGATAATCACTCACTGGCCAAGAAAAAAACAGAATCACAAGGTTAAATGGGAACTTTTCTAGATAAAGATTAGTTATTTTTCAAAGATAAGTTTGAGTTTTAAAATTAAATTTGTCGGCTAAAGCATTAAAAAACAGAATAGCGTAAATTAGCTTACTTAAAAGATGATAAGACATTGTTCTTGCTTTTATAATTCTTTTATAATTGCTTTTATAATTCTATCTATAATCAATTGACTGGTCTAAGTGTGCCTCAAAGTCAAGAACACAACATGCTCTGGAGGGGTGGTAAAGAATAATACATTATAGGCTCATATATCTAACGATATACTACTTATTACCCTTATTAAAAGACTTTAAATCATACAAACCATGGTTAACCAGAACAAAACTAGTAATTAATAAATATACCTTGATCTGAATGTGAAGTCGTATTATTCAGTCAGGAGTAATCTTCAGATAACTGAAACCTTAGCTGTAAATCTTAAGAGAGGATTATGAACCCACCATATCTAACTTATAAACGCCAGGATGGAAGCTGATTTCGTGAAGGTTAGCTCTAGGATATTCTAACTCCCGTAGATGAGGGAAATATTGAAATAATTAAATTAACGTACAAGAAATTTGATTGGTGCCATATAGTCTTATATTAATGATCGCCATACCTATTGGTGCCATATAGTCTTATATTAATGAAGGCTATAGATATTTTGCATGGAATTGTGAGAACGATTTTAATTCATATTTTACGGGAACGTCTTATGGTTGTTTGAACTTCATTCTTTCAACAGAAATCAGTTTTACATGTTTAGTGTTGTATATTTACTTGCCTTTTAATATTGTAAGAGTAAAAGTACGTTTGTTATAAATAATACTTTAGATTACTTCGGAAAAATAAATTTTAGAGACATAAACTATGTATTACAAATATACATATCCATATGTTTTCTATGAAACTGGTAAAAATGGCCTAAATTGAGTAATCTTATCACTATTACAGATATTTTACAGACAATACTCATGAAATAAAAAAAGAATGTTTCAATTAAAACGACTTCCTGTTCTAAAACACTTAACCTTCAAATAACAAAATATTAGCTTTCTCCTAAGTTGAACAAGAATCCAAACCAATTTAGAGACAGAAAACAGTTACTTGAGTCAACGTTTTGCCGCACGGATTATCTTATAACTATGTTTGCGGGATGTATGATATGTTTTACTATCTTCGTGTTACATGTCGTCACCACAGTACTTCATATCAGTACCAGACATATTACTGGTGTACCACCCAACGTGTATAACGTTCTTCGAACAAGTAATATGATAAACCAAATCTGTGAGAGAGAGAGAGAGACAACATTATCCTGAGCCATCCTTTTGTTGCACAAATGATCTTGCGTTAATGTTTGCAGACTTTAATAATATACTAAATTTTATATTATACGATTTAGTATATTCATGTTGCATGTCCCACATAACACGCGTAACACTTTGTAACAGCTAATATTATAAACCAATTTAGAGAGAGATAACAGTTTCCCGAGTCAACTTCTTGCTGCACAAATGATCTTGTGACGATGTTTGGAGACTGTAATATACGTTTACTATCTTCATGTTACATGTCTGGCCACACGTATTTGATATACTGTGACCCACCCACAGTGTATGGCGTTCTTGCCACAACTACATCAAATTAATGTTGAACTTCAAGTGTAAAATTCTGTATTTTCATAGCTTAGTTTACCTCTTATATACATACGATTTATCTGATTATATATATTCAAAATATATTTTTATACAGTACTATATTTATATGTTTACCCATTTTCAAATGAGTGAGTATATTTAAGTTTACCCTAAAACAATTCTCTTTATGAAAAATTTATGTATTAAAATTTTGTATAAGTTATGAATGTACTTTTCTTATTAAACGTTTATAAAATCTAAATTAATGTTTCTAAACAGCATATACGTATACTATTTTTACCTATTTCCTCAATATAGAGTTTTCTTAGCTGGAATAATAGAGTTAATTTATTTTAAGGTAACACGGTACTCCCATGTTGAATTTGCTGTTCTTAGGTACATATAACTTTTTTAAAATTTGTTATATCAACTCAGAAAAATTACCCCTTTTAGTTGACACTAGTGTCTACACTATTATGAACCAGAATTATTTTATGGCTATAAATAAGCACTTGACACCAAAATAAATATTGTAAAATTTAAAATCTAAATTTAAAATATAAAAAATTCATAAATCAAGAACAGTGTTACTATGGAGATTTTTACTTGATAATACTGTTTGTATTTGTTCATAAGACAACTACTGGTAAAGATTTCATTGAAATCGGTTCATAAATATGGCTACAAAGTGTACCGAAAGAAAAAAAATATCAGTTTTCGGGAAATCGCAAAAACCTAAAACGGCTACTACTAATACATATAAAAAGCTTTCAAAATAATACCTAAAATAACCCTGCTCCATAACTTGGTCCATCTTCCTCTCCTGTATGTTCAAGCCTTCTTTTAGCAGTCTTTTTAGCCTTCCTAACCCTTTTTTGAATGTCCAGACATGCTTTCTCGGCTTGGCGCACACGCTTCTCATCGCTGTTTTTTAGGCCTACAACACAATTTCCCCCTGCTCTTCCACACAGTTCCTCTAACACTTGTACTTTGGCTAATACACCTTCATTCAACGAAATTACACTATCTAAAACACCAATATTCAAGGTAGTTGCATTAACAAAATTATTTTTTGGAAGCCGGGTCCAGATGATGTTGTTAAACGCCTCATTGCAATTTTGTGTGTTACCGTGCATGCATCTTTTCAAAAGATTAGGGCTACACAGGTCTTCATATACAGGTTTAATTACTTTCATCACTTCTGGAGGAATAGAGTTTGTGTGTTCAGGGCAAGGTAGACATGAGCTGCAGCCCGATTATACCTACACCAAGAGTCACCACCAATTGGACACAAACCGTGTGATGGGTCGGCGTCTGTTGATATCTTGTGGTAGTAAGTTGGCCAACATGCCTGATTAATTTCTTCAAGAGTTGTACTGGATCTAATTGCCTTTCCATAGTACTCCTGTAGGTTGTTTATCACAGCGTCCATCAACCTTCTTTTCCCAGAGAGGCGTTTACCATCCGGAAGGAGTTTGTTCTTATAAACTTTACGTAGTTCCCTAAGTCGTGTTCCCATCCGCTTCTCAACATGGTTGATGCACTCTAATTTATTTGCAGTAACTTCCCCACCA
Organism: Homalodisca vitripennis; assembly: GCF_021130785.1. Classification (NCBI taxonomy): domain Eukaryota; kingdom Metazoa; phylum Arthropoda; class Insecta; order Hemiptera; family Cicadellidae; genus Homalodisca; species Homalodisca vitripennis. Next base: position 33,182 of record NW_025783275.1, on the reverse strand, counting down.
TAAGGCTTTAGTTGGCACACAGCATCATAAGATTTGCAGTCTCCGTCTCCCAAAAAGTTAACATATCGGACTGGCACAGGAGGTTCTTGTGATCTCTCAAATATTTTTAGGGCACCTGCTACTTCCATTCCTCCGCTAGAACCTTCATAGTTGATTAGGCAGTTAGGGTGGTCTTTTTTGCTATTTATTTTACATGAAGGACAATACTTGCTGAGGCATTCAACATCCAGCACTTTCGCTATGTCTAGGCTAGTGGCAGTTACTACTCCATGTAATGATATATGCCCTCGCTTCTGCCATGTCCCATCCATCGCAACCGTGATATCACTGCTTCCGTCATTGTCATTTATTGCTTCCCTTTTTGCAATTGACATTGATGTTTTGCTTACTTTTTCTACTGCAGTTAGTACTCTTTTATTATACTTGCAAAACCTAGAAGGTGGGGGCGGCAGGTTCATTACAGAACAAAATGTCTCGGCGGCATCGTGACCTTTGCCAATACTCCTAAGGCCGTAAACAAATCTTAGGTTGTTTACAAAATGCATGGTCTCAGTTCTTTGAGAAGACACAAATGATGTCTTTGTTGAGCATTCTGAGCAAGACAGCACCAAGTATGAAACTATTCCCTGACGTTTAGTTGTATCCTCAAAAAGCTTCATGCTACCTATCGCATTACACTTTCTACAAATAGCATTGCAACAAATTTGATCTGAAAGAATTTTGAGATCAATGATTATGTTACCTCCTTCAAATTCTTCAGCAAGATAATCACTATTCTTACCCATCATTCATATATACTTCAGTTTTTTTGAAGATGAGCTTCTCTCATTTGTAGGACTTGTTGCTGGGTTACTAACTGTTTCCAAGGTTTCTAGGTTAGGCCTATTTTGATAATTTTTATGCCTGGTGTAAATGTTTCCAGAAAACTTCTTTTTACCAAACGCTTTTATTCTATGCATTTTCACAAGCACTACACTCAAAACACACTAAACACCAAAAATAACTTATTAGTTTCACTTCAAAGTTGAATAAACAACAACATTATCAGATACACTGGTTGGTAGGCTATGTTATTGTTCAGAATTATTCTGAAAAGAGTGACAGCTGGAGACCTGCACAAAAATAATACAAGCAACACAATGCTACCAACTGTAGAACAAAATAGTACAAAATAATTCACCAACAGTAATATAACAAGTGTGTTCCTACCAAGCTGTTTGCAGCACACGATTTCGCAGCGCTGCGGTCCAAAAATGTGTGTAAGGGTTTATTAATTAATTAATATATACACGAAATATATTTTTTACTAACAAGTGTTTGGTATCACTGAATTCAGGGAAAAATGCTGATTAGTTTTATGTTATAAAACAAAAACACATAAAATTTAAGTTTTTTGGTACCATGTTACCAATACATATTATCAGTATTTAGTTGAATTTGATAATAAGCAAACAGGAAGTAAAGTAGTATCGGATTAAAGTAGAGTTAATATTACCATAAAATTTAAAAGCATTTTATAATTAACAAATTCTATAATAAGGGTGGCATACTTTAAATGTATAGCTTTTACTTCTTTTTCTTATACATACTTACCTCTAATTTACCTATAATTTACATATCTGCTTAATGAAAGGAATGTTTTAAAGCAATAATAACATATCATATTTATTTTTAATATTTTACAGATTGAACAGAACTATGACAACCTGCGAAGTGGTCTATAATAAATTGATTAATTTGTTTTTAAAATAAAGAAGCTGAGACGCAAGGACAAAAGTGACGAGTAAGATATTGCTTGACTCTATAATTACAGTTTTGATGCTCCAAATTTGCTTACTTGTTTAACAGAACTGCATAAATTATTTGTAGCTCAATTAATAGTGCTTTCTAACAAAACTATTTCACTAAAAGTTTCTTATAAGTATACACCACAGGCTACAAAATTAATAGACACATTTAGTAGTTACAAAAATGTAGGTTTGCTAGAGGTTAATAAAAACTTACTCGCCATATTACATTTATGACGCTATGATGGTTGGATACTATACTTACTTTTAAATATCAGTGCCACCCTCTCTCTACCTTGCAGTAAGACATTTAGAAGTGCATCCTCATTCTCATCCTAATCCTCATACTCGTCCTCGTCCTCGTTCTCACCCTCATCCTCGTCGAGCACTGGTTGCGATAAATCGAAAACTAATGCTGATTTAACACGAAGTTTGTATTAACACATGATGGTCTCATTATTTATTGCAAGACGTGTATGCCAAAGTGGTTGGAAGCGACTGAACCCGATCACTTTTGATGTATCCGAACACAGTCTACAAAGTACGATTTGTCTGTTGTTTTTTAATCATATAAGTGAATGTGGTTTCTGTGTAGATAACTTTTTACGACACGAAGTTTGCTAATAATTAAGATAACGCATGTTGTGGCTGAATTTTTCTTAGAAATACGAACCTAACTCTAAGAGCATCGTATGCTTTTGTCCACGATTAAATAGTGTAGAGTCTGGTTGTATGAATAAAGTGTTTGCAATATAAAATGTATTCCTCAGATATTGTAGTAAGATATTATATTACACGACATGAAAGTTACAGTCTGTTTATATATAAAAAACGAATAAACCTCAATAGGAATAGCTCAATAGGATATTGGTGTCAGCCATACATGTTCGTGTTACTAATAAACTTGTTGTGTTAAAAATGCAACATACAGAGCAATATGTTGTCAATAATACTTGTCTTATTACTAAAATACTCCTTGTGTCTTATTTAGAGTTTGGATATTAGAGCGGGCAGTAAATAGGACAAGGAAGATATCGAGATTTTGAGAAGTGAATTGTAGTGAACGGTAGTGGTGGGATGTGGACTACAAGGGATGGGGGAGACGGGAACTATCATTAACTCCTCAAGCCGCTTTGCGATAGGCAATTCCAATCTAAGGAAGACGCTGAATACAGCTTCTTGTGGCCAACACACCCCAGTATTGTTTTGGTAAATTCATGAAAATTTAACGTATTTAATTCACCATCACGAATTTGCTTGAATGCAAATACAATAATGTACATCTTAATTTTTAATTTGGTATTGTGGAAGACTTAATCTATCAATCTTTGTATTTTTCTAGTATAAGGCTTGATATGACTTGTTGTCCCATGGCTTGTTTGGCCCATGTGGCTGGTTAATATCCTTTACCATTTGATAGTATCATTTAATTAAATTATAACACGTTTTTTATGACTCTCAACTTGCGATCAAAGATTTAGTTTGGTACATTTTTAGGGAATGAGATTTCAACTTTTCACATACAAGTTAATGAAATATGTTGACTAAAGGGAAGCCAAAGTCGAAAAAGTGGTATTTTTCCGTTTTTGAGGTTATTATTTAAAATGTTTGACTGAAATTATCTTTATAATCATACTAAAAAAATATTTATAGTCTCTAAAATACATGTTCTTCAAACGTTTGCCCTTATGTTATAACATTATTGGAATTAAAGAACATGAGTGATGGGGAGTGTCATGCATATGGGCCTGATCATGAAGCAAGGCCATATGAAATGAGTTATGCACAGCTAACAGTGTTTTTAGACATGTGGAGAAACGCATGGAGACATGGCTCTCAAACTGAAAGAAAAGTAATAAAAAGAAACGTAAAAAATTGCTGTAGAGAACCTTCAAACATTCTACAGTTTGGCAAATCTGAAGTGACGAAAAGCAGTTTCAGGTACTTTTTACTATGCATTGTCGAATAACAAAGATAGAATACATCAATATTTTGTTCAAAATATGAATCGACGTGAAGGTAGTACAACATATTCATTTTGTAAAATTATTTTATACGATCACACAAACATTCCCAACCACAACAACATAGAAACCATTTTAAGAAGACTTACTAATCCTCAACTTCTGTGACTTTCCTTTTAAGTATTTACTTAGATGACTAGCGAGACACAAAGTTAGCAATGTCGTGAAGTGTGAACTTTAAACCTATTAAATCTTGTTGTAGAAATATTCAAACAAATAATAATACGCTTATTACCACGTTAATTGGAGTGTGATTAGTGTTCTAGATCTGGTGGGAAACTCTAGCAGTGGAGTTTCCCTAAAATGTTATTCTGGCATGGCCTTCTGCCGCTTTTACTTGTCAAAAATCTGCATTACATATAAGTATCTATGTTCAGGGTTTAAAATACAGAACTGTGATTAAAACGGACGATAAAGTTTAGTAGGAACATAATTCTTTTCTAGGCTATCCAGGACCTATTGATAAACGGTGTTTCGTTTTCAACGCCTCGGATATAGTGATTCAGGCTACTACCAAAAGAAGTTCATGTAGTTTTAACATTTTTAAGCAAAGACGTTAAATGGTATCGCTTAGTTCTCCATTCTTTCAGATTTCATGGGCCAATGGTAAAGATTTTATCAAACATCGCACAAGGTTGGTATTACAGACAAAATGTCCTATTTCACTGACAGGAATGATACGTGTCCTTTTTAACGCCTGTCACCGCTCTGACATTGGTTAGCGCTCAGACACATCGGTCTACCTTTGGTTGCAAAGGCGGAAACTTTAATTCAGAAGGTCATGTCCGGCACATGGTATCTAACCATGCCTCCAAACTCTCCCTATGATAGATTCTTATGAGTAGCGATACCTTAAATAGAGACTAGGTCGAAACGACGAAAACTCCTTCTATTGGTAGTTAGAGCTTGAATAGGTAGTGTCTTTACCGATAGCTCTAGTGGTCTACCACGCAGGGAACTACAGGTCTCTATGGATCTAGAGTTTTCCAAGCAGAGTTCACTACCATCATCATGTGTTTAAATGTGTTAATCTTCTGGAGCACACTTAAAAGAATCCGTTACACAGTTTTTGGCACCAGTGTGTTTGGCTTAAATTTGTTTCAGGAAATGTTTTTTGGTCGAAATGTAAATCGAATATCAATTTCTTATTTATAATAGTTGTAGTAATAACCATATGTAATTATATACATACTATTTATTTTCTATGTAGAAGGTCAATGCAGTTTTATTTGACTTTTTTTACTAGTTTACTAACTTTTACATATACAACGATATTTTACTAGTGGATACTTATCGTTAACTAAGCACTCCAGAGGCTGAAAAATATAGTTTCTGTCTTTACGTTTGTCAGTCCGAGTATATCATGAAAAATAAATTACCTATATTCTTTAAATGTTGCATCAAACTTCATTTTTATAACAGTACTAAGTTTACTTACGCATTACAAAATGTATTTGGCTTGGTTTTATTGGTAACCGAGAGAATAGCAGAATAAATAAATGTATAAACAAACTGTTTACAATCATATGTTGTCTTGCCGCAGGTAGCTATATAATATAATTAACAGAAAAGCAGTTATGGAATGGAATTCTCATGTTAAAAGCTGGTTAAAAATTATATTTCAGCGCAATCTTAAGTTTTAGCACTCTCTTTACCTCTTAGGAACTTTCATATCTATAAGATTTCTATGAAACATAACAAATTTATCATTGTATAATGTTGGATATTCTATCGAGAAATATTTCATGAACATTTGGCAATAAAATTTATTTCTACATAGTCAAAAATAAGTTCTTTGATGGTACATATCCAGCCTTGCAATTTGACCGAGCATATATCACTCAATAGGCTGACAGAATTGTTTTTGTCTGCCAAAGATATTGTATATTCTACAACTCTCACTTAATTATTTAAATTGTTCAGACTATTGATGGATTGAAGATAAGTCTGTGAAGAATTGTATCCGTAGTAAATAATATATTTTGAGTAAATAGAAGCTTGAATCCTTCTCGGACAAAACAATTTATGTACCTCGTTTTTATAAGCATAGAGCAGATGTCACTATTTTAAAAAGCGAAAATTCATGTATCGTAAATTTTTGCACTGGTAAAATGCACATGCACACATGTGCATATATTTTTATGTGTGGCTATTGCTACTGTTTTAAAACAGCTCTACAAACGTCACGCTGCTGAATGCCCCAGAAAAGCGTCAAAGATCTGGTCTGAATCAGAAAAATACTAATAAATTTGATAAACGTAGTGCCCTTTCTACATTATAACTCAGTCAAGACTTACCAAGTCATAAAAACCAGTGTATAAGTGTATTCCTAATATATATATATATATATAATATATATATATATATATATATATATATATATATATGTATATAGAATTCAGCAACTTGATAAGTCCTGAAAAATATGAAACCCCAATTAAGACAGAATTAAAGCGATGTCATCAGAACTTAATTTATGACATGATGTTTACTGCATGCCAAAGCTTAAAGATAAATACTGTGTGGGTTTCATTAATAGCAATTTTTCTATACATTTTTTACTAAACGGAAAAGGAGAATTTGGAAATTCATCAAATTTTAAAAGACCACAGAACAAGCATAATCTTTCTCCAGAGGGTCAAGAGCACGTATGATATGTTTATGAATTAATGCAAATGCAGTCGTTGTATGTAGGTCTGACCTAAACTCAAACTGTCCCGGGGAAAAATTTTATTTGCCAAATAGATATGAATACGGTTTAAAGTATTTTCTTGGTGGTGTTGAAGATATTAATGTTGAGATAGAGTCCTACTCAAACTATATTTTTTATTAAAGGAACCCGCCCAAAAGTCTTGGATGATTTGATAAAAATTGATAGTGAAACATTATAAACTACTGGCTTTTAGCAATTGAAATGTTTGGTGTTTCAAAAAGCAACGGTTAGTTGTTTATTCTTTATAATTGAAGTTTTATTATATTGTTTATGTCAAATAACATCAAAATAACAATTTTAGCTGTGTAAGTGTGATTAAGAAGGAATATATTTTTCTTTATTCTACTTTTTCAGAAATAAAGAACATAAATATTGTGGAAGTCAAGACATAAGCAATGGAGCCACTATAAGTCCACTTCTGTGATACACATCACGTAGCTCAACTTACAGTTCGTGTTCCGCATCTCTCTCAGAGTGGAGCAGCAGGGGGTGGGCTCAACTAATATTTTCACGGATTACGTGCTATTTTCAACAACTTTCATTTCCATTTTAACAGTAGATTGTGTAAGAGAAAAATATTGAAACTGATTTTTTTTATGTACTTCTTTCATAAACTGAGCATAGCAATGTTCATAAATAACTCAGCTTTAAAAAAAGATTTTTCATAATGTCTATCTGCGTATTGATACTTCCAAAACATCAATACATTTTGAATCGTATCTTATTCATCACAGTCAGTACTTATACTGATATGTGTTCCTAACTTTCTGGAATATTTTATGGAACACTGTAATTAATAATTAACAGCCATTGTTGACAATATAATGAAGTAACTTGGACAGAGTTGAACACATAGCGTCTAGTCAGTGTTTTACAATACAACACAAAAGTTTGAAACAAATATAATACTAAAAATGGCCCTAAAAGTATATATAAAACATTATCATGTTTCTTTGTAAAATGCAGAGTTGTGACATTAAACGAGCGTGATGGGATAAACTTTTAATATTACGAGTGAACTATGTTGAATGTATTACATGTCCAGACTTTTTGGTAAAAGTCACAACGTTAAACTTCAGATATACTTCATAGTAAAATAACCGAATCGTAACTGTTAACATGATTCACTGTATATTTGACAAAACTTTACATTATAATTATAAACTGTTAAATTATGGTAATGTAATAACATTAAAAGAATTATCCTAAAAATCAATTACAGTCATTAAAGATACATAAAACTGTAATTTCTTCGATAATTCACATTCGAATTTAAATTTTCTTTAATGCAGTAGACATTTGTTTTCAATTGTAATTCCTTTATCAGTAACATAACTTATTCCCTTTTAGTGCATTGTCAATGAAAAAATAATATTTTTTTCGAAATAATGATAACGAATTTACAACTGATAAGCCGAGCTTTTAAAAATGAGTTTATAATATGTTATAGCTACATCAAGTGTTTTGATCAAACAGTTTAGAATTTAAACATGTTGATAGCCACTAAATTAAAGGGTGCTTCCTTTTTTTGCTTTTAGTGCAGAATAGCAAATGTTATCACTGATAGCCAGTGGTATTAAGTTTTTACGATAAAATGCTAGATATATTTTAATTACTATTAAAAAAATTATAACCACTGACTTTCTTGGTTACCATTATTAGTTAAACCTTTTTAAGATCGTTATTTGCCTATGTAATGTGTAAGATTTGAGGGCTTAAAAAATGTTTCATGTATGCAAATGAAAATTTATTTGAACTACCGGACACTACATAAACAGTTTGTAACTTGAACTTGAACAAATAACTTGATTATGTTAATACTATGTTTTCTCTTTCAAAATTACTTTAAATTTAAGTACTTTTAAGGTCGGCTAAACATAGACAACAAGTTGCACTATATTTATTTTTGTTGTAATAAATTTTATGTGTTTGTAGTTTAGAGAGAATGTGGCCAAGTTTGAAAATAGACGTTTTGACAAGCTCTGTCTCAGGATTAGAACTTTAAGATGAATAGCATTGTTTTCTTGTAATTTATGATGTATTTTTTATTTCGTTAAGTTATCGCACAATATACATTTCTCTAGTTGGAGCAGGGAATAGTTTTTTTAAGTATGTAACTTTTTAGTGAAAATGTATGTCTAAAAACTTGGAATGTTTCAATTCTTTATACGTATCATAGTATGTTAAGGAGGAATCACATTAAATATATCTCACTAGGCTTGAACTTCGAGAGTGTTCAATAGAAAAGGTTCTAAAACCTTCTTCTAATAAAATGATAAATACTAATATGACTTGTGCATAACGGCAATCTTTACAGAAAATGAAGTTCTGAATCAAATTAAAAAAAAAAAATGCTTACCAAAAGTCTCTTAAAATAAATGGTCAAGCTGAAAGTGGCGACATTTATTCTGAATAGAAGGCAGTGAAATGATATAAACCGGAAGCTATTGAAGATAATATCTGGTGGAATAAAGGAACCTACATTTACCATGTATTAATCTCGTGATGGAAATTGAAAGACAGTTCTAGTGCAAGCAGGATATCAATGGTATCGACAGTCTATTTAAGTAAATCTCTATCAAGCAAGTCTCTCTCGGTGGACACAGTCTATCGCAGTGAAGATAATACCATACCATAATGCCATAACTTTATAATTAAATTAAACTATACATACATACCTGAAAAGAATAATATCATTCCTACGTGTTTTGTTTTTGATAATCTGTGTTGACATATATACAGATTGTTACTTCAAAACGACTAAATTTACAGTTTAAACGGGTAACATACTTTTTAAAGGCAATTAAAACGTGTTACATTTAAACTACCATTTTGCTGTTTTAACTTTAAAACTTATTATAAAATATCTGATATTTTCTTTCATTTTTGGATGTAAGCAAACAGTTTATAATGTTTTATTCATGGAAGTTTTCTTTTTAACAGACCCTTTTAAGAGCGCATGCAGGCTTCAAATGTTCTAAGAAATGGCATGTTTTAGAACAGTTGTGTATACTTACTAACTAAAACATACAAAAAACAAATAACCACTAATTAAAACATACTAAACATGAGAAAATTGAATAGAGTTTTAATCATTAGACCATTACTATCGTTTTCAGGTTTAACAACAATATCTATTATTGTTAAATTGACAAAATAAATATAACAAGTAAATATTACTAAAAAATAATGGCTATCTTAATCGGAAACCAAGTTAGTGCCCTTGTGATGGCATTATATTTGTATAACTTGTACAGATATTTATGTGTGTGAATGAAAATATATCAACATATTTCACGTGTTTGCTTGATATGTGATTCAGTAGCATCCGCCTTTCTTCTCTGAACGATGGGTGAGCATTTTGATCCTTATCCACTCGTCTAGTGGATTCTGGACTTTTCCACTTGAATGTTTCGGAAGCGCCAGTGGCCTTATAAGGAGCTGTAATGAAGCAGCGACTTGACTTGAGCTCCGGAACAAGTTTTTGAAAGATTACGGTAAGCGAACCGGAAAGTTAACACGAAGAAATGCAATTTGTTTCTTAGGTAAGTCAATTACTTGGGACATCTAGTTTCTGAAGAAGGTGCATGTGTTGATCCAAGGATTACTGCAGAAATTACCAGATTGTCAGTCTCCCAAGACAAATACAAAGTAACATAGAGGCTTCTTGGGGCTTTGCGCGTACTACCGGCGGTTGTCGAGATGATTTAAAACATCGCAAAACCTTTTATAATATCTACAGTGGAAAGGGAAGCTTTATCTGGGACTAGAAACACCAAAAAGCATTCAAAAGGACAGATTAAAAGGAGCTTTTAGTAGCGCTTCAATTCTAGGATATCCAAGGCAAGAAGCATATTTATACTTAACACAGATCCTAGTAATAGTGCAATTAAAGTTGTACCCTTCAGGAGCAGGAGGGTGAAAAAAGGTCAGCGGTTACTTCTTCAAAGTGTTATAAAAGTCAGAGCGAACTACTGTGCCTTTTGAAGGGGATTGCTGGCTGTCGTTAAGTCCATCAGTTTTTACTTGGTGACGATAAATATCTCCCTGCTTACCGTCAGTTAGCTCATTTTTGCCGGCGATCAGCATTTAGCACCGCGGTTGGCTGGATGATGTCGATAAGCTTGGCTCCAGGCCTGGACATGCCAATAACAGATGCAATATGGCCGGTCAGTTTCATTACCACTCCTGAGATGTGACAAGAGTTGCTGTCTTTTCTGATAGGAATGGATATGAATTAAAGGATATAAGTTTAGCATGACTGGACATTTCTTTTTGATGGTTGTTATTTTATGACTTGTGGTTTTTGTGGGGGTTTCTTCTGAATTGTTATTGTCAATACGCTTTTTTTTTAGTTTTTGGGTTGAGGCAGTCGGTGTTTTTTGTGACGGTGTCAACTCCATAAATTTCTTTCGCACAGCTAATTCCAACATCCTGGTACCTTTCACTGCTTCACGCAGTCACGTTTCTGAACTAGATTATTTTAAACTGGATATCAGCCTCTAATTTTCTAATGTTGTATTTAGATTTTTAGTTACTGAATTAACTAACCATAACAATAGTGTTTCCTAGTAGATGAAATTGAACATAACAGTCCACACAAGGAACAAATGGAGCGGGAGGTGCCTCAAACAGGACCCGCAATCCACTTCCGCGTAAGCGCCGTCGCTCAGGTCGACGCGGGACGAAGTTTTCACACGGAAAATTCGGTCACTGCATTCTAGCAGCAGATTGTCGTATTTAATGGTCTTCTGATATTTTTCTTCTGTGCCTTTTCTTGAGTACGTTGATCTCTTCAGGATCTTTAAGTGTTAATGAAGGAAGGGTGAATACAGGGCTAGATGGAGTATCGGAGGCGGGAGTGATGCAGACAGGTGGTGCGGCGACTGTGGGGGTTGTGACAGAAACAGACACTGGTAAAGCGGATTTGGTGGTCGTAGTCCGGGATTTGGTGTACGGAGATAGCAGCGAACGCATAAGGACTGGATTTACGTTAGTGTTTTCTGTTGCAAGCAGTCACTATTATCGTGTTTACATCTGTTTTAATTAATGCACGGCGACTATTCCCAAGACAACGCCAAGAAATTTATTTTTAAAATCTCTGCGCTGCCAATACTTCGCAAAGAGAATACATGGCCTTCCAGTCTTTGTTTTTTCGATTGTAAAGGAAATTTTTAATAAATGATATTATAGCAAAAAAAAAACAGTAATAAAACAACAACAATATAACATTAAAAGTTAAAATACGATTAATTTAAATAAACGGTGAGACAGTCCCGTTTATAATTTTAGCAAAACGTTTAGTCAGATGTTATTAATAGATTAAACGTAATCTGAGATAGTGACCGACAACACTGTTAGTGCCTTTTGAATGATCAGTAAAAATATATAAGTTTTGGTTGATAAGGCACATCACTCGGTAGTTGCGCCTACGTGGTTACACTACTTACACAAATCAAAACTTGTTAGATTCACGGTTATACAGCTAACAGCTAAACAGCTAAAACTTACATCGGAAAATATTATCAAAGTCACAGTAAAAGTTCATTTACGTCAATGAAATGTTTTGTTTCGAGATGGGTATACAGTAGTGTTTAAAATAAGCATGGTATTTTTTACTATATAATAACTGGATGTGAAGGTTTATTAAACAAATCCACAACACTAGTTATCGCAACCTGCCCAAATGGCAAGTAAATGCTACTAAGCGTACTCGTAAATAATCCAAATTCCCTACTTTTTAATCCATATTTCCAGGTTACGAAATAAAAAACTAAATTTTTCCGTTATGTCAATTTCAGACATCATATAAGTTTCAAACAGTTTTCAGGCTAAACTCTGTAGAAACTTCACATTTCTGTCTTTGTTCAATGTGTTTATCAATGTTACCTTCATAACTAGTATGAAGTCTATGAATTTGTTACATACCCGGCTTATGACGAGTTTAAATTTCAATAATTTTTTTGACGTTGCTGGTTTTAATGACTGCTGGTCTTGGGGTTTCTAAAGCGCTTCTTTTATTTTAATCCAAAGTAAAATTAACTAACAATATTAATGATACTTTCGTAAAGCTTAGCTGTACTTAGTCATTGAATAATTCAATCAAATTATAAATTCCAATATTACTAAATAAACAAAAAATAAGAGTTTTGGAACGTTTGTAATTCTTGTTTTTACCTAAAACATAAAAAAAATAAAATTTATTTCTACTTTATGTCATAGTCCATTACCAATATATTTGTTTCTTCCTCCTTAACCTTATAATGATATCTTTATTATAAGTACAATCATGCATTATTTACGCAGTGTTTAAAAAATAACTTTCAGAGGCATACAAATGTACTTCCATAGCATATAAATGTACTTCCCCAGGATGACTGAACATTATTGATAACCTATCGTAGGTTTATCCACTAGCGTCCTCTCAAATCCTATTTATCTGCTTTTATTTACATAATTCATCGATAACGTTACATAAATCCTCGGCAATATTAAACACATTTTTCCATTTCCATGGTACAGCTATCTTTATTATAACTACCGTTTCAAAATTATCTGTTGTTTGTATTGTTGTCTTTATTGATATACTCCGATATAATAATTTTTTTCCATATCATGAGATAATACATTTTAGCAATGAATGAAATGCTGCAGTAAAATATTTGAATTATTAACACAGTAATTACTTTCTTTCTTATTAAAATATAACTAATTTGTAATCATCTTCATTGTAGGAAATGTGAAAAAATTATTTCAACTAATATTCACCACCAACAAACAAACAAATAAATTTACGGAATTACTTTATTTTTGTCGTGAATTCGTTCTACGCCAAATGCAGTACGACACCGTAAAGTTAATTCGATAAATATTAGATACTAGCTTTGCTAAGGTTATAACGTTAACTGTAAAGCGGCATGCTTTAACGTTTAGAGATCAATATCGACTGTAACGTTAGGAGTACAATAATTACTCGTTCTCCTGCCAGACGAAAGTCCCAGTCCAATATATGGAGAGCTCCCTGAGGCTCCTGACAGAGATTTGCTCTCAAACCCAGCCTCAGTTGTTGAGGTAGCTCATGCACTTATCACCTTGTTTGTTTTGTAACTGTAGCAAGACTGCATTTCTTTGGTAATAACTAAAACTTGATACTATTGTTATACATGTGTTCTAGGACGTACATTTAGAGTAATACATTAAGTACACCTAACACATATACAATTTTACGGTACTTTACAATTTTAAATTGATCCTTCTCTAAGTCCAGTATACGACAGGACAAACCATTAAGTTAGCATCCTTGTCTCTATAATTAATTTCATAAACCTTAAATTAAATTAGAATCCTTAATTCAAAAGCATTTACTTGATCTAACAAATGTCAATCTCCTAAGTTATTAATGGAATAAATGGAATTATATTTAAAATATATGAGTATTAAGGCAGAATGGATTAATCTACCCGATCTGTAATCCATGTTTATGTCATCACTTTCACTACTAATTTATAAATGTGTTTGTACTATTACCCGTACTTGAATACCAGAAATTACAAAACAGTCATTAAATTATAGTACACCACTAGGTAGATCTGTGTTATCATAGATTTCAAACAAAACATCTGGAGGGGGAGTGGAGCAGGGATAATATTATTGTCCAAAGTATCTCTTCTATGCTCTTCCTGTAACGTTTTTCCTTTCAACCTTGTTTATCGGCATTTTTGACAATTAAAACTCTCTCTCTCTCTCTCTCTCTCTCTCTCTCTCTCTCTCTATATATATATATATATATATATATATATATATATAATATATATATATATATATAGAGAGAGAGAGAGAGAGAGAGAGAGAGAGAGAGATTAAAGGTTAAGCAAAGCAACTTATTATCTTTAATCTCTTTTTAGACTATTATTATAGAATTTTAACACCTTTTGACAGTTTCGTTTTGCCCTTGCACTGTGACTTTTCTGCCGAGGCCGTATTCCGAATTTTCCGGTTGATATGTCTGCCTGATCTCTCTGACGAACCTTTTGTCACAGCTAAAATTAGATGTATTGTGCTTATAAATCGTTTTGTAAGAGCACGTAAGAAATATTTGTAATAAAAAAAAACTTTTTTTGTCTATGTTTGGACGTCCACTAACAATCTATTGTGGAATCATATATAACCTGCGAATCCGCCAGCTACTGGAGTACTTTAAAATTGTTTGGGTAACAATCACCATTAGGTTTTTCGCCAAAATTTGTGATTTTAAATAGTCGAGATATATTTTAGGATCCATGCGGATATTTATGGTTCAGGAACTGTGTTAGCAGAGTTTAGGGGTACCTACATAAGTTTCATCTTGCGATATAGACATCTAGATGGCACCGGGTCTAATGGTTAAAGCTTCTAGTACGTTAAAACTACAAAATGGAGAGTGCGGAGTTTAGTTGATGATAGTGATTGTTTTCAGATCCTAGGCTTGCATAAAATTTGATAGTTGATAACTAGAAGTTTTATTGATAACGCCATATAAATATGTTTTCAGAAATTTTAAACCACTTTCTGGGTAGCGTATCTATTTAATTGCTAAGTCCTACTTTGAAGTTTCAAACACGATAGGGACTGTAATAGAAATTAGAGATTTAGTATATTTAGTGCATATAGCCTAATAACGTTATAAATAGTACTTGAATGATTACCTCCATTATACATTCCAAATATAGTAGCGAGGCTACACATATTTAAACGTTAGAACGCCATACTTAGGTTTTTATTACAACAAAGCGTCAAACTGCCAGGTGGCTTCAAAAATCTTCGTCCACAAGAACAAATTACATAAAATAAACACATGTGGCCAGTGAGAAAGCCACAAAAAGGTAACACTCGTACTAGCTTGTGGCAGGCGATGATTTATGTTACCACTACAGTATGATAAGCCTATCAGCCTTGGCCTAAGGTACATAACCATGCTGAGGAAAGTTTATTGATAACAAACTTATTAAGAACTTATACTTAAGAAAAATATAAAGTGGAGTTTTTCGCTATCCATTGCAGACTGAGAATGTGGAATAAAACTGCTTAAGTCTCATCAGCGCACATAAGCAGGAAGCTGCTAACTCGCATCTCTACAGACTTACCACTTCCTTTTACAAATAGCATAAATTTGTATTTCACAAATCCGAACTAGTTATATCATGTTTTATCCATTTAACTATAATCATAATTTCATTGAATCGCTAAAATCACTAACCTTATACAGACACTAATATTTTGAGAGTCACGGATATTATTTACACTTGGAAATGAATAACTGTGGGCTAGGTTTAGTAAAAATGAATTTCTTTTGCATTTTATTTTTATGGTTCTTGGACATTGTTTTAATGAATTCAACCTCCCCTTTTAGCGATTTCGTCGTCATTTACTCCATACTACGGGTTTTTACTAGTCGAATACCACGAGATGTTTTCAACCTTATCTAACACGCAATAAAACGAAAGCAAGATATGACTGTGTATCATTATTATACCGAGATCTTACTAGTAAATTTACCATATGCTCTTTTAATAAATAAACAATGATGAAAGGACAGGGATTTTAAACATTAAACCGTACACAAAATATTATTAAAACAAGAAAAACCCCTAACTATCCATTTGTTACAGATCTTCACTCCGTAAGCCTTGTTAGTTCCCTACATTATTATTTCTATCCAAAAACGGTAATTACTCGGCTCTCCCTTACGGATGTAAATCTATAAAACACGATGTTTTTCAAAGTAAACTTTCACTTTCTTAGACGCGCTGTGAAAGTTTATTTCCTTGTTAGATTTACCCTTTTCATCTAGTTTATTTTCAAAGGATACACAGAGAGTAAAGTGTCATTAAATAAACGCGTCCCAGTAAAACGGCTTGGATAAATTTTGGGATCACTATTAATTATCATTAAAATGACTTGAATTTAAAATAGCAAAATTAAAGTAAAGTAATGTATAATTATGAAGTATATCTCAATACAAACAAAATCCAAGAACTAAAAGTTATGCACGGTATATCGAAATGTATAATTTGGCTTATGTTGGTGCACCAATATAGATGACAACCAGTCGCAACATGTTTTGTTAACGGATTCGGAGTAAAATCCATATTGTCCGGTATTTCCCGACTAAACCCTTGTTATTCAGTTGTTCGGAACTCAAATATGCAATGAGTCCAAAGAAAACTTTGTGTGTTTATAATGCTCTATATAATGCGCTAAGTTTCAGCAAAGCCTAACCAAAAATTCCAATTATGGAGATATATCTATAGAAGACATACGAAAATATTAGGTGCATATAGTAGTTAGCTTGGTTGAAATAAAATTGTTTTTATTATATATATATATATATATATATATATATTTTTTTTTTATTGAAAATCAGAACCTAAAATCAACATCATCAATACAGCTGTCATCTATATGTAAATATGATACATGAAGCAGTAAAGTATTTGTTCTTGCTTCCTAATCAATGTTAAATAAACAACCAATAATACCTTTATACGGATGCTCCAAATACTGGTATCTATTAACCTGTTCAGTAATCTTATGTCCAATTAGTATATGTATTATCGTAGTGAGTCACTCGCCATTTGTTTATTTAAGGTGAATAGTTTGTAGACTACATAAAATATTATTATTTTTTGAGATTTGTAGCATGATTCATAGATTTATAGCTCAGTATTTAGCACAGGCCTAACACCTTCTATACTACTTGTATAAAGGCTGATTACAGTAAAGTAGATCTGCAATATTCCTCAGACCCCTCCTGCGTCTTTTATTGCGAACAGGGAATATAGTCAAGAGTAACAGGGGAGCAGTTAAGCCTGTAAGTAAAGAACCCTATTTACCAGATCACCTGGATTGTTCATTGGCTTGGTTTCAACGATCACTGTAGAAGATTGGTCATAAGTCTTTCACACTTAACCAAGACAAGGACTGCTCGGTTAGGTGCAATGCCGGAGCGGTTAGACTAACATTGCCCATTTGACACTCTGTACGTTCTGGCAATGATCATACTTGTGTGTGGTAATGTACCATGTTCATATAAACTTTTAAAAATCATACCCCTGTATATCCACAGACAATTTTTTTAATTGTTTTACTTTTCACCTTTAGAACCCTGGAATTACGCAGCTCAAATTATTATTATTTTTTTATGAGGCATTTTTTTCTTGAGTAGAAATTTATACAAACAGGAAGTAAATATGTCTTACGTTTATTAATTCTATGTACAATACTAATTAATTATTCATCCAAGATTAGATACAATTATTAATTTATACAGTCGAAAAAACATAAATTTTCAATTATATATTTGGTTATTTCGTGTTTGCTTGTTATGTCATATTATGGACCAGTAGCTATGGCGATAAAGATCAATTCAATGTGAACTAAGCTCGAGTGCAGCGTCTGGGATCTGACACTGCTACAGACTTTACTCCTGAAATCTGGATTCATGTTCGTTTGAAAAGATAAAAAGTTGGCGACGAAGAATCTCAAATAAAATATTTACACCATTTAGACATTAGAGACACCTAAACCGCAAAATATATTGTGAATTAGGTGAAGAGGTATTCTCATTCTCACGACAGGCGTACAAATTGAGTGCAGTACGATGTTATAGATAAGATCTCTAAGCACTGTGGAGCAACTGAGTTTTCTGCACATGACAGGTGCACAATTGATTGCATTACGATGGGATATATAAGATCTCTAAGCACTGTGGAGCAACTGAGTTTTCTGCACATGACAGGTGCACAATTGAGTGTATTACGATGGGATATATAAGATCTCTAAACACTGTGGAGCAACTGAGTTTTCTGCACATGACAGGTGTACAATTGAGTGCACTACGGCTGGTGTACACTGTACTGATCTGCGGCGATTCAAAGTTCTGAAAAATTAATAGCCATGCATTATTCTTCAGTATGTAAGATAACGTAAAGCACTATGGTGCTTTAAAATACAGCTCAACGGCTGGGTAACTGTATCTCCAATCACCTGGACTTGCTTTCCTGCTCTCCTAACCAGTTTAAAGCTTCTATCGAGCGTTTTCTGTTACATGGCTCCAAGTGACTTTTTGTTTGTTGTCAGCATGTCTTATATCTTTTTGATAATAATATTGTTTTATTGCTTGTTTTTTATTGCTTTTTTATTTTGTCATTGATTTTTGTGATTGATATTGTTCTTTTATGCATGTGTAATTATTGTTGACATTATTAGTCATTGTTATTTTTATGCATGTTATTTCTATTGATGTTAGTATAACGACTCTCTTGTTATTTTTCTACTGTTTTTGCTTCCTGTATTTGTTTCTTATATTGTTAACTTCTTGTATAGTTTTATTATTTATTCCCTACGTAGTTAGTTTGTTGATATATATCTATATAAGTCATATTTATCCTTATTGTGGTCTCATACCTTGATTATTTATTATTTTGTTTATGCAGATGTTTATTTTTTTGTATTTTTGCTTATTTTTCAGGTCTGTCACATTTTTTACAGATTTTAAACTGGATGATGTCTGTTGGAAATAAAGAAATAAAGACGTATTTATGTAAATATGAGTTGCAGTAAATTGATTCTGTAAGAGGGAATTTTTTGGCTTTAAAATATGATCAATTTTGATTTGGAATGACGCACGTGTGACTCAAACTCTCAAAGATATCTCAATTGAGATTAAAGGTAATATAGCATACAAAATAGTATACTAAATAAGGGTTTGGTTTAATTCTCTGCTTATTCCGAAGTAAACAATCTTAACATCACCTCAGAGCCCAACAAATACGTATATTATTTGTGTGACTTAGAAACTCAGTCCTAGGGTGGATATTTTGGATGCTGAACGTTTTGATGCGAAATTCATGTAATTTATAAAAACAGTAAGTACTCATATATACAGAACCAAGCTAGTTATTAGTCCCGAAAAACTCGCTTTAAAAATCGCTCCAGTCCTAGCACACAGCTGTTAAGGGTCTCAATTATCATCATCCTTCACGAATAAAAGCAAAAGGCGTGTGTAGGAAATTAAATATTAAATTAAAATAAGAAAAAATACTAATAAAACTGTCCTCTTCATCTAACATATAAAAGCCAAACATTCAGGGGTGTTAAGTTGTGAATTCTGAAAACCCCTTGAAATCCAAGAATGTGCTATAAATAACATGAACTGGTTGAATTGTAGTATTATTTCAGGTCCGTTCGAGGTTGCAAACACTTTCAAAAACTGTATTTCATGTTGGCTTATTGAACGTTGTGTTCTAACGAGTTTGGCGCAGTAACTTCAAGTCCTTTGAGAAATTAATTTTTCCTCAATCAGGTTACTGAGGAGGAAGTATCTAAAACCATAACCCTCGGTAGGATCCAACGGAATTTCCACCAACAGATGAGGCAGGTACCCGATGCCATTTTTAATCCGTTGGCATGCCTTACTAATATGTAACTTTGGGAGGGAATATTTCTCAATTTATTTAAATGAAGTAACATACATTTTGACATCATTGTACAAGAAGAGCAATTAGATGTGTTTGCTGCAAATGTCGGTCCATATCGTAAATGTCGAATTCCTCCAAGGTCTTAAATAGACTACTGCTTTAAATAGACTTTTCATATATAGACTACTGCACTCTCTAGATAAAAACAAAGTACTTTACCTTAGCTTATTTCTATTATTAAAGGAAAGTAGACCACTGAGACTGTTCACAATGTGATTTCATTCGTTTCAATCTTGACCTTGGATAATCTCCTATGTGTGTTTTTTTTAATCCTACCAAAACCTTTGATACCATATATAGCCTTTGATCACAATATACTCCTCTATAAACGTAACTATTAAGGGATTACAGTAGTTTCCCACTCTTGGATTGCTTTATATCTCAAAGGAATCTGGTTGTTCGATGTCGCTTCAGGAATTATAAAAATTGTAAAGGAACTTTTTTATAAAATTAAAAGAAGATAAAGTACAGAGTTCCTGAAGGGTCCTCAACAGTCATCTACTTTTTCTACTATTTATTAAATATTTGCCATCTTGCATTACCGGCATCGATCCTAACGTGTCTCTGTTTGTTTTTGATACCTTTATCTTCAAAAAGACTCCAAAAAAAACCAGTGATATAATTTACTTATTTCAAAGGTACCTCTGATTGCAGCAACTCAGAAAATCTCAAATACTAGTTTTCATTACCAATAGATGCAAACGACGGCATGGCTAAAAATTGGTTTTACCAGAGATCTATGTGTTTCTATGTGATGTCTCAAAGTTTCTTGTGTTGTATATTGAAAACCAACTAAAATTCATATTGATCTTGTTTACAAGAAATTAAATTCAGGAATGTTATATTTATTAAGTATACCTCATCCAAGTTTGCGGACATTCGAGTCACTTTGGCCACATACTATAGTTTAATATATCAATACCTGTCATGTTGTGGCTATTTGGAGACTTAAATGTGAAAACACTTGCCAGTATTCACATTTATTTTTTTATAGTTATAGTCAATACTTTGTAATATAAACATGTGGAAATAGAACGTATTGACGTAATTGTATAGTTATAAATTGTTTTGAATTAAAATTGTTAGTTCTGACTTCTTTTTATGTTTTTTATACAAAAATCAAGTACAAAGTAGATCGAATATTCACTTGAGAATATATTTAGATCAAAATATGTAAAAAGTACAACATGATATTCAACACAAATTAGTAGAAAGCTCAGTGAATTAATTGAGTTGTTTCATGCAAATCCATGGATCATACTGCTGTTGGCACTCGGATTAAAGTTCAACAAACAACATATCAGCTTTGAGTATTACCATATCTCATGTTACAGCCTACACCTAGCAACGTATAATAATTACTTACATGTGCTGGACAAGCTTTATTTTTATCATTCTGAGTGTTAAACACTTTGTAACACGTAACGATGCAATTGTATGAAATGCTAATTCTTTTAAGTTAAATATAATTTATTCGTAAATTTTTAAATAGCGGTTTTTATTTTACTTACTGAACTCCTTGTGGTTTTATCTATTTTGCTTAATGAACGAACTTTGTAGTATATAAGTAAAATAATTTTGAAATAAATGATAATTATTTCCCTTCAATTGTTATCACGTAATAAAACTCTGTATACCTGTAAAGAGGTAACAGTAGCCCCACAATGAAAAATATTTTATTGGTAAGAGACATATTTTGAGATTAATATGTCCTCCAGGAATAGAAGATATTATAAAAGACAAGCCCCTGATTAAATAAATCCATGACAATATAAATTTCATCGTCAAGTTACTGACATACAATCATAAGACTGTGCTGGATAGCGTACTATTGCTGTCTACCTGGTAGGGCAACTGTGCAAAATATCGTTAGGTTATGTCACTTTAAGAGCAAACTACTATAGATTTAGTAATATATATTTCGTTTTTACAATATAATATTAGATCAGATAAAATTCCAAAAATGCTCCTTTTTATGTAGCAATTTAATTACTAACCATTGTATTTTTCACAACACATATAATGCATTAGAGAAACATTTATTCCTTGGAAAAGAAAGCACTATTTCTTTAACAAAGAGTTGGCTTACTGAGAAGAGCCTCTTGTTTTTCACGTCCTTCATTTTAACTTGTACTACTCTCTCTTGTAACCATCCTCAGGTTCTTTGTGCTGAAAGTTGTCTAAACGACAGAGAAAAATTTATTCACATACTTGGAAGTTTATACATGGAAGTCTCCTCCACATTGCTTCCAAGTATACATTTCTAACAGAATAGCACACATGAGAATGGCCTATAACTATGGAATACAATAATTATTTTCTATTTTAGTAAATCTAATGCACTAAAAATATTGAATCAATGTTTTAATAAACTAATCGATATTGTTTTATATTTATCTCTTTCATGAAATTGTTTTGTGGCTAGTAAGTACTTGGTTCACAACGTAATTATTTTCTCAATGTGCTTGCAAATATAGCTTACATTACTGAGTATCATTTAACATTTATAGACTAAACATATGATTCGTCTACACTCAACTATGCCAGTCTTCAACACGGCCTTATCTTCTTGCGGTTGATGCAGGTCTATTATCGTTTACTCGTGTAATCCCCATACATAAATTTTCACGTACTGTGTGAAAATCTTACTTTTACACTGTTGGAATATATGTTTCAATATCAAAACTCCGCTTGTCATCATTTCTTAGTTGCAACATTATACCTTAATAAAACTTTTTGCATGAACGTAATAAATTTAAGTATCTCGTGTCCGGTTGATTGAAATAACTTACTTTTCAATCAATCGGTATAAAAACGTATTTATAAGCCTGCATTTGAAGTATTAATCCTTTGGGGATGATGTAAGAATTGAAAACTACTAAGATTAAGGAATGTGGTGAAAAAAAAAAAATTAATGTGCAACACAGCACAATCTTTGCGTGAGTATTTTCTAAGTTTACATGTTCAATGTTACATTCAACCACTTTAACCGAAAAGTTTCATTCCTGATACGATTCCATTTAGATCAGTCGGTGCATTATTCCTGTATTAAGCTAAAGTCCTGTGCTCTGAGTTGTCTAAAGGAGACTTCTTGTGGGTTTGAGGTTTTGTTTCATTCACTCGAAATTAAATACATCAATGGATAGAAGAATTAGCATTTTTTTTTCTTGTTTATGGAAGCGTATGGTGAAATTTTTCTGGTAACATTAAAATCAAATTATATCTTATATCCGTGAATCTTCAAAAACTATCTTATAAAAAGCATTCCGATTTGTATAGCTAAGTGTATCAGGCTTCTTAATTTTAATATCATCAGGTAGATAGCATTAAGCACAATGGGTATAAGCGGACATATAGTTGAGAAGTTCAAAAATACAACGGTTT
The DNA here is from genome assembly GCF_021130785.1 of Homalodisca vitripennis. Classification (NCBI taxonomy): domain Eukaryota; kingdom Metazoa; phylum Arthropoda; class Insecta; order Hemiptera; family Cicadellidae; genus Homalodisca; species Homalodisca vitripennis. The sequence continues at coordinate 9,757 of NW_025783275.1, read as the reverse complement.
GTAACAGTTACATAGCATTTTCATCTATGCTTGTAGTAATGTTATATGTTAGCATCGTAGATTTAATTTGGACTATATTAATGTAACATTATTTCTTGTAATACATATAATTTTGAATAAAGACATTTTTTATCTTGTGATTGTATAAATTAATCTTGAAAAGACATGTCAATTAATAATATAATTATTTAATAAAATATGATTTGAATACCTAATTAAGCTTACTACATACAATAATTTTTATAACTTACGATATATTCGGAATCTCACCATTTGTTATAAAATACAAAATAGACCTTTGTATCGCTATCACTTTCAGCAGTAAAAAATTACTGAGAAAATACAGCCTGGACAACTTTTGTTCCAGTGCCAATTTCCAGTTACTGGACTTTAATTAAGTACATGTGTGGTCTTTTTGCCGAATATATATTTTCATAACATATTTTTTACTCTTTAAACTGATTGTAACACTTATAACAAATAAAGCATGAAATCATTAAGCCAATAATATAGACACGTAAAATAGAAGTGTTTGAAAAGGCTTTTCCTGGTTAGTGTAACGACGATATTGTAGTGAATATGTACTTATTACTTTTATAAAAAAGTTAAATAAGTATAAATTTCTTCTTGTAGAAAAAATATTTATTGAAATTGTGTCAGGTGCTATGGTGATTATTATAGATTGGTCTCATCTAGTTTAAACATCCGGAATACAAATTGCGTGAGAGATAGCGATACATTTTATTAATCGTGTGACTTTTGTTATTAAAAAAGTAGATCACTCGAAAATAAAACCAAATTTATAACAAATTTTTAGTGGTGATAAACTAACACTAATGCTTACTTCACTGAATTTACTGATTTAAAACCTTACGCATAATACCTTTAATACATACATAAAAATAAATTCCATATAGTATATTCAATCGAATAATACTTTTTATAAACCCCTTTCTATCAAAGTTGGGTAAGGATTGATGTATAGTAATCTAAAGCTCTCGACCTGGATTTTTCCATTTCAACTTTTTCAATTGATACAATTTTTCACGTTTCCTCTTGTTATCGCATTCAGAAAATTGAGTTGTAAACTTTCCATTACACACGTTTCATAAACGGTTAAAATACAGATTATTTCTATAAAATTGTAATTGTAAAGGTTTTCAGTGCTATTCCTGACGTATACAGTTTTAATGACGTCATGTTGTTATTTTTAAGCTGCTTAATTTTAATATGTCCAAATAAATTTGTAGAATTATTAGTACTTCGATTGTCGAGTCACATAATAGGATTGATAAAAATATTAGAATTATTAGTAAAGATTCGACAGTTAAAATTGCTATCAAATCTAGGTCAATATAAACAGGGTTTTCTTGCTTTGATGGCATCTAAGTACTCTATGTTGATACCCTTTCTATAGATACATTTTATATTCGTAGATTAATTTTTTAAAGTAAATGCAATAATGCAATTAAAAGCAGGGCAAAGTTTTTTCCGGATAAGGAAAATGGTGTGTTCATTTAAAGTTATGGCCTATATCTATGATTTCTATAACACGTTTCATTGAATCAATGCAATAAACAACCTATAACGAAAAGACATCATGATCTGATGATGTAACTTCAAACATATATGTTACTTTGAGCGTTACATAGGCTCCAATGCCAATATTGCAGTATATGTTTAGTAATGCATCCTTGTATTCGGGAAGTAGATAAGGTTCATAGTCCTGTTCAGAGGTTACATACCATCACTCCGCCTACTACTATTATTCTATCTACTCTCTTCTTGGACTCATAAGAACTTTTAAATGTGTAGAGCAGCAAAATCTATACCGTCTTTTTCAAATGCAATGATATGATTTTAAATACTAATGCGAAATAAAAATTCCTCAACAATATGCTAAACCAAATACCTTCCTTACTTTTGACCCAAATAGTTTTTAATGTGACGTTTGATGCAAACTGTAACAGTTACGAGTCAATCAAAGCAGTGAAGATTTTTCCAACCTACAAGAATATGAAGGAAAAGAGGTAATTGAATCGATTAATATACCTAAGTGTATTAGGTGCGAAAAATGTTTTGAGTTATCAATGATGAAGACTAATTCAGTAAAAATAAATTTTCCTCTCCTGTAAAATAGGGAATACTGTACCCTACAATGAATGAATAATTTTATTTTATATTCTTCTATATTATACCTAACTGAAATTTTCAAAAATATTGATTTCATTTCGAAATCGTTGTTCTTTAAAACTCGTACCTAATATTTCGTTTTGACATAGCTAAAAAAATTGGAATAATATATGTTTAAATAAAGTATAAACTGTAATATTGTAGAACTGAAATCCCGTTCCTCACAAAAGCAAAATACTCTGAAATAAAATATTTAACATCTTTTCCCGAAACAAGCGTGATGTGGATAGGACCGTCCAAACAAAAGGCATGTCTGCCTGAATATACTCTTACTATTGTTATTAGTAAAAAAATACCATATACAGTAAAATTTCAAATATCCATAGCAAAATGCACTAAATAATACTATTTCCTAAAATTCTACAAAGATATTGTAAGAATTTATTTTAAAATATATAAAAAACATGTCTAGGTTAAAACTACAAATGAACATGAAATCAGTATTAGTATTAATTAATTTCCTTTAAGTAGTATTATTATATTTAATAGTAACTATTTCTCCAATATAGATCAAGTTTTTTGCAATTTATTTTTAATAATAACTTAAGTAAATAATACCAAACATAAAGAATTTCAACGTAAAAAATTTTATTTTAACAAAAACTAAAAATAGAATGATTCCAAAATACAAACATCAATGCAGATGACTGCTGTACCGAAGCTCAGTGAGGCTGCCAATCATTAAAATGTATATTGACATTAAATCTCCCTGACTAAACTTGACCTTCTCCAGTAAATGTATGCATTTACATTTTAATATTAATATTTGAAATATTTACCTTGGCAAATATTTTCTAGCGAAAATCGAAATAACGAACATATTTTGATAAGTATCTTCGATTAAATCAAATTTAAATCTCATATAAAAACATACACAAAAATTAATATTTTTATTGTGTAATTGAAGGTGTATTTTAGTTGATAAAATTGGATGTATATTTTAAATTACGAGTGCGTGGATACGTTAACTTTAAAACTTAATATCTCATTGTCTGGCCAGTATATGTCACCTTTACCTCCCCAGACATATAATTAGGTTAGATACGAAGGTGTGTTTGAGTTTACACCCACACACGCACACATTTAAACAAAAATATAGGTATTAAAGTTCCTAATATATTAAATATAAGTTTCATTAATGGTACTTTATTAACAAAAAGAGTAGGTACTTTATACACATACTAATTTTATCCATGTTATAAATATGTGAAACGTACAAATATAAATGTTAAATTTGAAACACGTTTTTGAAATGTTATGAATTAATCGTTGTTTATTTTTATTTTATGAATTAAACATTTCTTAGTAGATTTACAATAAAATATTTATAAAAATGATCTTTTTATAAAACAAATTAATTTAATGGTGTAAATAGAAAATGGAGGATAACAGTTTTCTAAGCGTGGTTTTAATAAACATCGGTAAATTAATGTAGGAAAGCTGTTACCATGGTTACTGTTTTGTTAATAGATTAGTCGGATATGTTCTTCTTCCTTATGGATCGATCTCTTAAGCTTTACTGAACCTCTTGTAAATTTAATTTCATAAGTTGTAATGTAAAATAAGTAATTTTAAAAATACAACCGCCTCTTGATCATGAACTACATTTCATAGCATAGGCACTTTTAATACGTAATATAGCAGTGTTTCGAAGACAAAAATACATATTATGTACAACAGATTACATAACTGCCATAAAATATATAAGATTAGTAGATCTTTAGATATTAGCGCAATATAAAAAACATAATGTTTTAGAGACAGGAGTTAAAAAGAGGTTGAATCATGGGATATGAGCAAAGGCCATGGAAAATACTAATATTCAACTTATTTCGTTACTTTATAATACTATATTTTGTGAGTCTTAATACTCAAAAAACATAAATATTACATTGTGCATTTTTCTCATGGCAGCAATAAGGTAAATAAATATACTGTGTTAGAGGAATGTGCCTTAATACTTACAAAAATTAAACTAACTATTAAATATTTTATCTCATTACAAGACTTTTCTACATAAACGTGCACTAAAACTTAAGTTCAGAGTCATAAGGGCGTCCCATTAGCTTTCTTAAAGCATACATCTTTTTTTAGACAAAATCTTATCCCTACCAAAGAGTCAATAGTGTATTGGAATATCATACAAAACCAAATACATGGTACAGTAAAAAAGCCATTAGTTTTAAATTTCATGACTTTAACAAGCTGTTATTAAGTGGTAAAATTTAAATTAATATGTAGCTCCAAAGACTGATATATTTCTTATCTTAGAAATATTCAGATATTCTTATCGGATTTCTCTTGAGACGAACATTGCTTTTTACTTAGTGTTATGTTCGTGTGACGCTGCGTGTGAAAGTTAGCTAAACACAAATAATAACACTGGCTAAATACTAGACAATAATTACATAAACTCGCGGTTGTCCAGAAGCAAGAAAATAGTATAATGTTTAAGATCTTCTAAACATTGAGAATGTCCTAGTTACTTGACCAAAGGGGAACAGATGTCAATTGGAGGTAAAATCACCGAAAAATCGTATATATTACTTAGTGTGTTTATTAGTCCGAAAGAACTGCAGTAACTATACGGTCACAACTCTCCTGTTGCATAAAAATTAAGACATTAGGCGGAGAAATAATTTTATTCGAAGTAAAGGTGTAAATTATACGTCCAAATCAAAGTGTGGAATACGTAATAATGTACATGAAAATTATTGAATGTGTATGAAAAGGATTAATATTATTAAATGGAATACTATTTAATATTTAGGGTATATTAATTATTAAAATGAATGAGAGCTTGCTGAGCTGTAGCAAGAGTAATTCCCAACTGTTGTGGTTTCCCCAACTACCGACCACCCCGCCGCTGGCCACACTGCTATCACGGCCACCTGTGACTGTTACTAATACAACACTATGTTACACATCCAACTTACTGATGTTTTATTTAAACAAGACAGTAATTAGTATTCAAATAACTGAAGTATTCATAAGAGGGATATTAAGTAACTCTATGAAATCACTAATAACATATGTTGGTTTTAATATAATAATTGCATAATGTTGGAATATATTTTGGGAAACGGTTTCACCTGATGTAGTAAACAGCTGCTCATAACAATCTGTGGGTACGTATTATTAATTATCCGTTATTAACACAAATGATGTTTATTTTGGCACTAAGCTTAAATTTTAAGAATATTATATAGGAGTAAATGGAATTGCTTTGATGTATTTTTGCGAACAAAAACTAAAATTGCTAAAAGAGACTAATGGGAAATCAAATAAAATTTACATTTCCAACACGTTCTCCGTTACGAACGAAGAAAAACTGGTAGATTTGTCGTATTTCTGATCATGGTACACGCAATTAAATTTATTTTTACGTGTACTAAACGTTAAACAAAATTTAAGAATATTTTACATAAATTTCAGAAGATCGATAGCTACGTGTATCATTGTACAAGTTTCCCTCAAATCAATACGCTAAGGTATTAGGATAACTTTTCACTGAATGAAAACTGCATTGTTTTACAGTCTCGGTATAGTGAAAATTATATTTAGGTTTTATTTTATTTATTAAAGGTGTATTACTCAACTAAGTGTACGATGAAAGTGAAATTGTATGTTATATTAAATATTTTACAGCAAGATAATTACTACATATTATCTTATACAAAGTCACATCCTGCTTATGTTATCAATAACACCTCATATTAACAGTTACAATCAAAATTACATTAGTTTTTATTATAATTTACAACATAAGTTTAGTTTTCCCCATCATTTATTTATTGATTTAATTTTTATTGTATACATGAGCCTCTGTTTGAACCAATAAAACTAATTATCTGGTCTTACAACATGGAAGTAAATTACTGTGAAAAGTTTGATATTGATGATAATTGATTAGAAAGGATATTAGAATAGTATAATGGCCATTCCATGGTAATATGTTACAAAATGTAGCATACAGAACTACTTTTACATAAATCATAACGGTGACAAAAGGCAGAAATATTACTATCCATGCAAGTAAATGTATAGATTTTTTCTATAACCATTTGCTACACAACACCCTTCACAAAGCCTGGTAGTGTTTAAATTCACTTGGTTTGCTCTATTGCTAGTCATTCATCTACTTCACCGCTGACACCAAGATGTGGGCTGAAAGTAAGGGTTTGTCTGTCTATCTGTTTGTGTGATACATCACCTATTGTAGTAACGGCGATTGGAAATATACGTTGCTATTTACACTTGAATGTTTTATAAGAACTTATATTAAAATAAAAACAAATTATTTTATTAATATATGTTACTAGCCTTTGAGCTAACCAAGGCTTCATCAGATCTCCATCCAAAGTGAATAGAAATTCTACTCTAGGTTGTGGTGTCTGTTTGGACAGAAACATATTTTCCTTGAAAGTTAGATATGAATTTACACATGTACTATTCAGGATCCCATAAAATAGGCACATCGGCCACCTTCTTGTCTTCCTACTGCAAGAGTATTGAGCTGACATTTGGTCCAATAAATCTACTCCTCCTTTAGTGCTGTTGTAGAAGTGAATGATCTCCGGTAGCTTTGTATCCTTTTGCATGAAATATCCCTGGTGCATATTTGACAGAAGGATTACATTCTTCTTTTTCTTAGGTGCAAAAGACACCATGGTCAATTCTCTATCAAAAGCAAACATTGTCGTTTCCGCAGGTTTAGATTGCAACATTTCTGATGGTATATGAGGTTTGTTTTTGCGTAATATTCCGACCATTGTCAATTTGTACTTACTCAGCATATCATTTAACAGTGGAACTGAACTAAACCAATTATCTACGGTAATATTTCTATTACTGCCACGTATAGTGTCTGACAGTTTATCTACAAAATAATAATCCTGCGGTTGTCGTCCAGTGTCCATTTTCTTCCCAGTATAGGGAATGGCATTGATCAAGTAGCCATTAGAGTTGCAGAGCATGACTAGCTTTAAACCATATTCGCAGGTTTGTTAGGTATGTACATGCGAAACTGTGAATTTCCCCTAAAAGCAAGGAGCTGTTCATCAATACAACAATAGGGCCCGGGTACGTAATACACTTTGCAGTGTTCAATAAATTTGTCCCAAACTTCTCGAGTCGGTGCAAGAGGGTCAGTCTCTTTCCGAGCATCTCGAGTTGACCTTTCATCAAATCTCAGTGTGTTTATCAAAAACTCAAATCTTGCTAAAGGCATTACAGTTCTGGTAATGCGAAGACCTCTAGTTTCATGCCAAAGAATCTTTAGAGATGTTTGGTTATGATTTAATGCTCCAAAGTAAATTACGAGTCCCAATAAGGCCCTAATTTCCTTATCAGTAGTATCTTTGGTGAAACTTTGATCACTGTATTTTTCTTTCTGCACTGAAATTTCTTCATTTGTGTGTTTGACAATTAAATATATTATGTTATCATCTACTAATAAAGAAAACAAATTTGCAGCATTTGTAACACCACAAGCAGCTCCGGCTGGTCGAGATCTCATGAGAACTATGTTTCTTCTAGGTGTTCGCCCAGCTCTTTTTGGAGGTGTTGCTGACCATCTATATTTATTTTTCCCTAACAGTTGTTTTTTTTTTATGAACAATAATACTTTCAGGCAAGTTTTGCATTGTATCCATACCTTGTATTCCTTCCTCTTCTCTTTCTGGCACAGTCTGACCTGCAATGGAAGTCCCAGGCTGCAGATTTTCATTAACAACTTTTCTTCTTTTTTCGTCCATGGTTGGTGTTTCTTCATCCTCATCCTCGTCATCTGAATGGGGCACGTACTCGTCTTCTGACGCATCGGGTGAAAATACGTCAGGCAGGACATCATCTTCCTCAATACAGTCAATTTCACATTCACTATCTGCATTGTCCTCAAAGTCATTAGTACGTTTTGCTGATTATGGACAGAATCTGGCTCCGATTTGCACAGTTCTGCTAAAACGTCATCGTCTGTGAGTGTTTTATCCATAACTGTAGCGTAATCACTGTAAATACATAAAAAACGAAGGAATAAATCAAAACATAACAATAATGCACTTGGCTGAGAACTTACACCAACACTACTGATGGAGAGATTTCATACGGGCCCTGGCCTGGCGATGCGAAGTGGTCTACTTGTCATTTGGAAGAGTGGGGGTAACGCTTCCTCAGTCTGTATCGCGGAGCTGTGTAGTGCGGACCTCGCGCTTGCTTGTTCAACACTCTTCTTACCTCTGTGTTATAACGTTTAAATTCAGATAGAAATATTTTAATTTTTACTATTGGAAGTATATTAACTATACTGCCAATGTTAAATTTGTCTAACATGTGTTTAAATAATCGTACGCAGCACGCAGAGCCAGCTCACTGACAATAGTGACAGTGGCAAGCTTTGTGGCGCGGCGGCAGTCAGCCCCTCCCCTCTTTTGACGGCTTCTCCCACTCCGTACCACACCACTCCCCTGTCGCGCTTCTCAGGGCCCGTATGGAATCTCTCGATGTATACACTGGGGTACTGAGTGCCCCAAAACCGCCCTGCAGCAGAAAGGGGATGTGTCATAAAAGAGACGAACACAACGACTGATTGACAGTCAAGGCCAAGTAAAAGTCGTGGCCAATGGGCGCGGTAAGTGTTGCCACTACAAATTTAAAGCAAAACGAAAATTCCGTGGGGCACTCAGTACCCCGGTGTAGGGTTCCAGGGTAGTCTGGAGGAAATGTTTACTGCAATTTTAAAATTTGAGCGTTTAGTCAGGATAACTTTTTAGTAAGCATGTAAAAATGCAATATATGTGCTATATTCCAACCTGCAGTACTAGATCTATGTTTAGTCTGATTAAGTGACCCAGCGGCTAAATTAAGCGTCTGACATTTGGGCTCTGCAAAAGTACTTCCACACAAACACTAATATCTGACCTTTGACATATTTATTATATAATCCTACTATTTAAAACCGTTAATACTTCCTAATTTCTTATTCATTTCAAATATATCTATTACTGTCCAAAGATAGTAATATAAATTGTTGGGTCTATATTAGTTTTGTCAGTACACTTGGCAATTATATTGAAACACGTCACGAGATATTGATGTATAAGTGTTACAGTATACCTCTTTAATAATACTGCGGTTCGCCGCACCACAGAACAGTGTAAACCAGCCAGGTGTAGTATTTTAAACAATGTAAATTTCAATCGCTTAACCTACTAAATAATATTTAATGGTTTTACCATAGACAAATCAATTTTTAATGAACCTGTCCTGGGATAAGAGTTTATAAAATCTTAAAGCCTTAAAAACTGGATTCCCTGGTATATATAAAATTGGCTTTAAATGAATTAATAAATTATTTAAAAAGCTTATACCTCTTTTATTGTATATTTTACGTTTTGCTTTTTTATTGGGCATTTTCAATATACAGGGTAGCCGTGATCTAGTGTTAAACTTTTTTGTGGGTAATAATAAAACATAAACGTGATTCAAATAATGAAATTTAAAGTTTTGACTATCCACACCCACCTAGAGAGGAATTACTGCAGCCTTTGAATAAAAAATATGAACA
>NW_025783274.1:0-21077 GCF_021130785.1 Homalodisca vitripennis | reverse complement strand
TTCTACAATATCAATTCTTTATAAAAAATCCGTGTTCCGCTTATTATACCCTAAACCATTATTTTTTAATTGACAATTTGTGTTCGCTGATTTGACTGTAGTGGTTATCGGCTCATTGTTACTGCAGCCCATCACAAGGGTATATAATAGCTTTTAAACTTACTTTACATCCCTATTTTAGGGAGCAGTGTGGACAATATATGGCATGTTAATTTAACTAATTTTTTATTCAGATTATTATTGCTAACATAAAAGTGATTACTATCTTTTTTAAAATTTTTAACCACTTAAATAAAATAAACTATCGTTCTGCCTTCTTTCTATTTAGCTTTTACTTAGGATTATCCTATATTATATCAATTGGACAACCCACCACATAATAAACGTACATATAGTTAAACCCCCCCCATAATTTACCAATTACTTTTTAGAATTTCAAAATCAAAATATATTCCATTACAACCTATAAATAACCTAATTCTTTACTTAAATTGTTCTATGTCCACCAGTAAGCATCTGTAGACAATCAATGTTAGCCTATTATGATATTCTAACCTTGTAGTTAGTGCATTATGAAAGGAAATAAATACTGTATGATTTCTTCGCTTTAATGAATGGATATGTATTAATTCCCCAATCTATAAGTTAAATAAATCAAATGAGCAGATTAAATGCTAAAGAAATCTGACTGACAGATATTACACAGAATAATAGGATGACTCATCTGGCTATTATAACCTAGAAAGTAAACATATTTCCTAGTTCGATTTAAGAAATTACTTCCTCAATAAAGTTCGATAAAAGAATATAACATTACCTCTTTTATTTTTCGTGCCATTTTTTTCTTGCTACTGCAAGTTCTTGTTCTATTTTCTTCTCAAGGAACTCTTGCTTTTTAACCAACATTTCTTCAGTCTCTCTAAGCTTTTGAATTGCTTCTCCCGTCGTTGGAGCTTTATCTTCTTTCTTACCACCAAATACTTTGCTTAAGAAACTCATTTTAATTTTCAATATTAAATGTATATATTTAAAAATTGGCTGTTTTCAGGTTAAACTACTTATCTATCAGCTACCCTTCAACATCACATAACCAACCACTCTACTAGAACGAAAATTATTATCTTGGTGACCACTTACCACCAGTCACCACTTAGTCTAGTCCACCACATACAAAATTCACCTGTTCATTGTCCAATCAGCGATCAGGAACGTCAAAATGGCAGACAGGTTCTGATTGGTTCCAAAAGTCAAGAAGACTTCCTACTTGTAGTTGCAAAAAAAGGGGGAAATTGTAATTGATATAAGCAGTATTAATATATTTTAGGCATAGCTTAGTTCTTCATTTAAATACAAATAACCTATTAATCTACAACATTACGAAAACTGACTAAGAAATAATAAGTATGATCTTCTATTAAATAAGTCATCAATAATTAAAACTATTTATTATATCAGTTTCTTCCATCTCACAAAATATCTTTTCATTTATTATATCCCACACTTAGGCACGCGAAAGCTGTTAGAGTTATAATAGTTTGACATGTCAGTTGCTACAATTAAATCATTTTGTTATGTGAAACATCATACTTCATCAGTGGAAATAAAACTCCACTCTTTCTAATGTTCATAGAATACCAACAGATGTGCCTCGATGCTATTTAATTATTATAAATAAAATAAATGATGTTCATAGGATACCAACGGATGTGCCTCAATGCTAAATATTGGAAACGTTTATATGTAAAATATCCATGTGCGACTAAAGCAATCATACTCTATCACCTCTCTCTTTACTTGTTGACGATGCTGCTCTAAACTCTAAACTAAACATACTGATATTGAAAACACAATTAACGTTCCTGATAGTCACGGGAATCAAAATAATTGACTGGTTTAAATCTTGTGAATTTGCGTCTTTAAGAATAAGAGACATTAATCTGTTCGCTGAGAAAATTCAATCCTCCGAGAAATGTTAATATCTATTGCATCGTTCACACTGAATTTCTAATGCACAAAACTGATCAATATTGAGCACTTTTGTTAGAATAAAAATAAGGTAACAAACTTTGACATAAAATCAAAATTTCATAAAGTAGTATGCTTAAGACTTGTACAAAATTATACTGATACCTACAGTATTATTAACAGAAGGTCCGCTATCTTTTTACAGAAGGGATAGTTTTGTTTTATAAATAATATTTCTATGAATAAATCTCATTTGACAATATTTCTCAACTTAACTGGAGTCTTACAAATCTACGATATTAAGAATAATGAACTGTGAGGATATGGATAAGAATTTATTTTCTAGTAGTCACAACACTCTTGACATAACAAAGCTAAATTGACGTGATGTGGTGTTTTAAGGTAGCTATTGGTCAACCTAAATATGACACTAGCTTTCCTGTTTTACCGCATACGTCAGTTCCATTTGTAAACCGCTTCATCATAAATTTAGACAGTAAGTAGTAAAGTAGGTTTAGGGTATGCAAAACAACCCAGACAATGGCATTGATGTTACAGTACAAAATGAAGATGGTAGGTAAGAAAGGATTTCAAAAAGCGATTGTATGAAGAAGGGGGCTATAACCAAATCATTATATTATTAAGGATCAAACTAGGAATCCTATAAAGGTTGGTCAAATTATAGTTACTTATCATGATAAAATTACCTCCATTACTAAAAAAGACAAAAACTAACAAGTTAAGTGCAAAACGAGTATGACAGCAAATTATATCAATGACTAGTCGTATCTAGTCTAACGACATACAGCGTCTTTTCCCCGCGAACCGGGTGGAGGTGTGATACGGTTCGTAAATATTGAAACCGATGTTGACCATTTAAAAAATGTTACAGAATGAAGAAAATCCTATTCTAATCAATTATGTTTTTAGGCTTACAAATAAGCCATTTGATGGCATATTAAAAATACAAATTGGGTTAAAAGTACATTTCAAAGACAATTCATCGCTTAAAGATATTAAATTAAATTATCAGTAAAAACAGTTATATTTATATCTTCTTTGCATTGTAAGGAAATATAATACTGATGATATATAATGTCCTGAATATACAAGACAGAGGAATATCAAGGAGAGAAAGTGAGATATGAATCAGAGTTACATAACTGCGAATAAATACTACCTCAAATCATACATAAATATTACTCTAAACTGGAAAACCCAACTCGTATGCACAAGCTACACTATGACGAAGAAATAGTACCAGTTACATGACAAACCAAGACAGGGACTATGTTTATTAAATTTAGAGGACATATTAATAATTTGAACTGTATAGACCACGAAGTGGAAGTGAAAAAACAATAAACCACGACTCATTATTGATGATTTACTTGAGGAAATATTCTCTCACTGACTGGAAAAGTTGTTCTTCATTCTCAAAAGTACTTCATCCTCAATCTTTTTACAACCATTAGCTTAGCACTTGCAAAGTTATAAAGATACAGTATAAACGGACAACCTGTTGCATTAGTTTCATTACTACCTTACTGATCAATTTCATGCAGTCACGATTTGCAATTAGCGTCATTTCGTACTTTTTCTAGCTTCCTCTGGTGTATCCGAACAGGAAGAGATATATGTACATCTTGACTACTTTTATCTACCAGCTTTCATAAATGATATTGTACAGCAGATTAGTGTACATGACCAATGATTGGTGTGACGAATCCAATGTGTTTACCTCTGTTGATTTATTTTACAAATTATGAAATCTCCGAGACCACCTAAATAACGCTCTAATTGTATTTAGGGTTAATGCTATGATCATGAGCGTTTGTTCATATACAATAATGTTACTATCGTATAAACCATATATTCATTGCCTATGATTACTCCCTTGACGGAGCTGTTATACACAATCAGACCACACGCGGTATGGGTACACTGTTGACTTTTGATGATCGCCACTGAAGACCATATAGGATAATTTGGAAAAGATAGCAAGATTAAGGATGTTAATATAGGAATGAGCTCACAGTTTAAGATGAAGAAAAGAGAAGTTCCAAAGTTAACGACGGTAGCCTTGAATACTCTGGCGAGGTGGTCCAAAGAGGATGGTGTGTTTGGTAAAAATCTGGAACTCCTTGGTAGTTGTAGGAGATGGAGATTTAGTAAGATTCCTTCTGTTTAACGAAATTGTATTAAATTGGTACCAGTCATGGTTTGTATATTTTCTTCAAATTATATGTGAAAAGTTTTGAAGAAGAAGAAAGCTCAAAATGATATATCGCGGAATCAAAAGTTAATGTTTGAGAAAGTAAATAGAGTAAAAGTAGTCTTATTTTACCAGGAAGTTAGGGCTACGAAGCCTTCTCTAACACACTTGACCTGGGGACCAACGGCTTAAAGGTGACTTCCGAACCACCACCAATGGCCGGGCAGGCGGGCTGCTTGCAAGGACAGGGTCGCTCAGAGTTATAACTTTATATGAAACAAAAGTAATGCCAATTGAGATAAGCATAAAAATGTATCTGCTTATGTAATATACGAATCAAACAAGTTATTGGAAAAATTTCAATAAGTATTGAAGGATCTAAACTTTAAGTATTGCTTTAATATTTCTGAAAACTCATAACAATATTTACCAAGCTGGGTGGTTGTTAATGAGCAAATTATGCTAAACATAACTTTAAAGAAATGATTTTATCTCTTTTAAGCCTCAGCTCTTGGCATATGCTGGTTTGTCTGTGTCATTTCGGCTGTTCTGATGGGACTTCGCCGGGATTTGAAACCCGTGATCTCTCAATTAGAGAGCCGTGACTATATCCACTAGTCTACGGAAGAGGACTGATATAAATGGTACTCTGAGACTGTGTGGCTTAATCAGTAATGATACATGTAATGAACGATGATTAGTTAGATAAAAAAATTATAACCTGCGAATTCTTAGATCTAAAATACCCGTTCAGATTTTAATATTTTTAGAAATGCAAATAAATAGTTTTAAAAAGCGATCAGAAGAACTACATTGACAATAATTTTAAATATATCTTGTACTATGAACAGTCATGTGGTTATAAAGTAAAAGCGTTTATTATTACATGTTTTTGATTTCTATGTAACTGAAAGAATTGAATTTAGTAGCCGCGGTCTGTGATATAGAGTATATAATGAGAAAAAATCTATAACGAGAAATGTTAGAAATAATCTAACTCTCGCGTAAGGCCCGATTTCATAGCTGCCGAATAACGCTGCGATTTTGAGCAGTGATTCAAACTGTGAGAACAGGGGGCGAAAGCTGTTTTCTTTGCTGCTGATTACGGCAGGGACTGGACGTCGCATTACGATGTGACAGACGGCCTCCTCTGAGAGCAGCGACATAGGCATGTTGAGAATTCTAGTACAGTGCATTGTTTGGTGTTTATTATTTTATTTAATCATAATTTTGTTCAGTGTCTTGTATCTAAGTACTATTTACATTTGGCGACCGTGTGTTTTTAAATAGTGAGTATTATTTCATTTAAGTTAACTGAGATGTCAAAGTGTTCAACTTCCGAGGACGAACAATTAGTTGAACTAAAAGCAGGCCATGGACTGTTGTGGAATGCAACAGACCGAGATTTGAATAATGTGTTTTGAAAGGAGATATGTTATGGAATGAAATAGGATGAATGATAAATTAAACTGATAAGAGTGATGAATCGGAAAGTATGCTTTAAGTATTGTTTCGTCGTCAAACAAGTGTTTTGTTGTTCACGACGTCAGCGTTTATCCGGACATTTTTATTTGCGTCGAATTTTTCAATAATAAAGGCAAAACCCCGTAATCGGTCTTTTACGTCAAACGTCTAAGTATAAAGGGAAAGGTATGTAGGTTTTGCAATTTTGCATAAAAAAACAATTGTTTCATTATGTTTGTTCAATTTTTCTCCGTGTGCCCCCGAGGGGTACCTAAAAAATAAATTTACCTTATCAGTTCAGCAGTTGTGCGCCCGTCGTGGTACACAATAGTCTAAAGTATTTATTTATTACGGGATCAAATTTGAGAAACCACCAATACAGGCAAACAATAAAAACGCAATAATGAAATGCATAGCAACGTGTACAACATCGGGCGCACAACACACTTTATACAAGCCCGGTGTGTACCCGATCGCGTGAAAGATGAAAATGAAAGATCGCGTGTACCTTATGGGATACACTCAACTGTGAACTCAACGATACAGGAAAACATTTTTCTCCTCTTACAATTGATTGGAGGCAGGCATTGTAACATAAACCAACGAGAGAAGAAACGAGGCTACTTCACTGACGCGTGCCCATCTGCCCTGCACTTAAAGTATCGCAAATATTATTGTATATGTGTTATTTTAGACCAATATGACTGAAAAAGTAATTTTAGATTAAATAAGGTAAATATTATTTATATGCCATCATTCGAGCTTCACAAACACCACACAACTTGACACGGCATTTTTACTGCATTGAAAGGATTTTAATTATAATTTGTAAGCTATTTTTATCTTATAAAGTTGGTTGCCTATTTTATAAGTATTATTCTGTTCATAATAATTGATAACATAGGTTACTACTCACAAAAATAAAATTTCTTAATCATTCTAGTGTTTGTTCATAAATTTAAGCATTTGATTCCAATGAGAATAAGCTGTTGGAATGTATTCAAAATGTGTTTATATTTTAATATTACTCTAAAGTTACTAGGTTGGTATTAATAATAATTTCATTGAAACGAAAATGTTCTTTGTGATTGTGTAACATATTGTTGAATAAAGTCAGTTTCACTAATTACTGATATTTGTTACAAATAAAATTTTACATAGCCCCAACTCATTAAAAACAATATTTAAATTTGGCTACTTTGTTATATTTTGTGTTGGCCAAATAAAAAAAAAACATTACCAATACTTGTGCTTGGTGTACCAAATAATTATTATACATTGGTTCTGTTCTGAGTATTTTTTTTCTATTGAGGCTACAATAAACTACAGTCATAGGCACTACTATCTTGAGGGGAAAATATATACAATTTTGGGGTGTTTTTCAATATAAACCTATAATTAATTATTTAGCTGCAAATACTAATCACTACTCTACACATAGCTACATGTAGCTATGTTGGGAAGGGTTGATTCAATGTAAAATGTCTGAGGTTAGCTCTGGTTCACTTTCCTCTTAGTGCAAAGTCTGGGGTCTGATGCTGTTGCATACTTGACATCTGGAATTGTGTTCATCAGAAGAGATAAAAAAATCGGCGTCTTCAACTAGACCTAACCTCAAAATTCACATTAATCCTCTTTACAACAAATCTCACGACTATTCCAGAATATTCACGGTGGCTCTTCCTTAAGTTTTGGTAGATGAATATTGGCACAACAAATGTGTGGCGCTATGAGCTGTGGCGCTGTGAGCACTCCGGCCAAATGTGTGGCGACTATGACCTGTGGCGCTATGAGCTGTGGCGCTATGAGCTGTGGCGCTGTGAGCATGGATCCGATTATTTATTCGGTTGTGTTGGCGCTGTGAGCACTCGACCAAATCTGTGGCGCTGTGAGCCTGGATACGATTATTTATTCGGTTGTGTTGGCGCTGTGAGCACTCGGGCCAATTCTGTGGCGCTATGAGCCAGTCTTACTTTCTGGTGTTGCATAGCGCCCACAACCTCCTATTGGTTCAAATTTATTAAATAATAACCTTGGAGGGGGACACTTGATGTAGGGGAAGTATTGCTAAAAAAAGTGTTTGTGTGAGTGGCTAAACGAAGAATTATGTTGTGACATTGAGACCCATTCCATTCATGCCCAGATGTGGGGATTTTTCCACACTGTGGGGATTTTTACAGCTTCAAAGTTTAAGTGGGGATTTAGGTGGAGATATTTTGATTTTGGAAGGTAAAAAATATTGACACTGATAAAATTCATCACAGCTGATGAGTAGAAAATCAGGATGCACAAGAACCATAATAACAACCGGTTCCGGTTGAAACCACGAAGGAGTTTCCCAATACTAAACTAACTTGAGTGCAGCGCATGCACGGTTATAGAACCACACGACGATCCTTATTAAAACCAGATCAGGGAATCACAATTATTAGTACTTGCGCATATTTATCTTTTGAAACCAACAGTCGTCAGTCTCAGTCACCCAGTTGGCACGCGGGCGGGACACGGACTCACTCCTTAACTGTTTCTGTCTCAGTGTTTCTGTTCGGTGTAAGTGTGTGCGGTGAAATGAGTGAACCTAAGCCTGTTCATCTCGTGAGTGCACGATTGATAGTGAAAGTGACGAATTTAGTATTGATAGGGAACCCGGCAAAAAATCTTCCAGGACTTCAGTTTTGACTTCCTCCAAAGTTCGTAAGTTTACCCACAAATATCGACCCAGTTGGGAACAACATGAGGAGTTTAAGCAGTGGCTACGTCCCAGTAAAAAAGGGGAGTTTGTACTTTTTTTGTAAAGTATGCGGTGAGGATAACAAAGGAGGTTTGTCCGCAGTTAAAAAAACACTGTAAGACCGAAAAACATGCCAAACATTGTAAATCATTCCGAAGTACCAAAACCATTATTGAGAGCTTTACTAAACCTACATTGTTAGAAACTAAGGCAAAGGAAGGTGAGCTTAGGATTGCAGCTTTTACAGTATTGCTGAACACAATATTTCGTTCAAAACCTCTGACCATCTTATAGACCTTATTAAGTCAATATGTCCAGACTCCGAATATAGCAAAGCAAATGTCTTGCGATTACACTAAATGTACAGCACTAATTAATAATGCTTTGGGGCAAACTGATTTTGATAGTCTTGTTTCTAAAATGAAAACTAATAAGTTTAGCATTTTAGTTGATGAATCTACAGATAGATTTGATGAGAAACACCTAGCAGTAGTTGTCAGGACTTGCACTGGCATTTATGAAGTCCTTGATGAATTTTTGTGCCTTTTAAATGTAGTAGATGGAACTGCAATTGGCCTTTACAACTTACTAACAGACTTTTTTAAACAACATAATATTCCCTTCAAAGAAAACATGGTAGGATTTGCGGCAGATGGCACAAATACAATGATGGGAGTTAAAAATTCATTGCAGGCTCATTTGAAAAATGACATTCCAAATCTTTTTGTAATGAAGTGCATTTGTCATTCCCTAGCTCTCTGTGCATCTTATGCCTGTGAGAAATTGCCAAATGATGTTGAAGAATTAGTAAGAAACATATATTCTTATTTTAAGTATAGTTCTAAGCGCCAACAAAAATTTAAAGACTTCCAAAGATTTGTTGAGGTTAAGCCTCATAAATTGTTAAAACCCAGCCAGACTCGCTGGCTTTCTCTTCATGCATGTGTAAAAAGAATACTGGAACAATATTCAGCTCTCCATTTGTATTTCCAAGGTGAATGTTTGATAGACAACTCTGCCAAAACTATTTATGAGAAACTAACACCAATAAACAAACTCTATTTCCAGTTTTCTAGACCACATTTTTACCTATTTTGACTGATATGACATAGAGTTTCAGTCCTGAAAAGCCTAAAGTGCATTATCTTTACAACAAAAATTGAAAAACTGCTTACAAAACAATTTTGGACTAATACATTGAACCAAAATATTTCACGTCTAAAGATGTAACTGAATTGCAAATACAGAAATCCTTTTTATTACAATGGACATTGACAAGGTGTACTTTGGCCCCCAGTGTGCAGCTTCAATTAACAAGCCAGGTGTAGGACTTCTAGAAGATCAGATAAAAAGTTTTAAAATTAATTGTTTAAATTTTTATGTTGAATTTGCACATCAAATTTATACACGGTTTCCATTTAAGAGCAGTTATATACAATCTCTAAAGGAACTCATGTTTTTGGATCCTGAAAAAGTAAAAGAGGTCCAGTCCTTGTCTTACCACAGCAAAAGCTTTTGAAAGTTTTCTCTTTCTGGATATTGTTGCATTGGATAGGGAGTGGATGCAACTAAGAAAACACTTCAATCAACACTGGTTCAGATAAAAGTACTCTCAAATTCTGGATGGGAAGTAAAAAACTGCCAGAAAGGAAATGAAGAAGAAGCATTTCCCAATTTAAATGCTCTAGTAGGGCACATTTTAACCTTGCCTCACAGTAGTGCCACTGTTGAAAGAATATTTAGTGCAATCAATCTAAATAAAACAAAAACAAGGAACAAGTTAGGAACCAAAAGTCTAAGCGGAATACTGCATACCAAAAATGTGGTAGGCAAGGATGGTAAATTTTGCTACAATTTTCCTCTGACTAAAGAAGTGATAGTAAAACACAATAAGAAAATTTATGAAAACTAGATCAAATTAAAACTGTAAATAATGCCTATACTTCATGAACATTTCTTTAAATTTTTTACAAATATTCAATTAAATAATGTACACTTTTATATTGAAAATGCAGTGTATTAGCTGACAAGTTAATATCCAGACTGTCAAAAGGACGAGGAGAGCCCATGACAAAGAATTAAGTGGAATGATCTGAATAAACCTATGTGAAAATAAGTTTTATTTGGGTAAGTAAAATCAAACATTATATTTGTTATTTATGCAATAACTTAGTGATGCATGTGTTAAGTACATACATGTAACAAATATTCTGTGGAGATCTATTATATTTCAATGTTGGTAGTCTTTATAGATT
Source organism: Homalodisca vitripennis (assembly GCF_021130785.1). Classification (NCBI taxonomy): domain Eukaryota; kingdom Metazoa; phylum Arthropoda; class Insecta; order Hemiptera; family Cicadellidae; genus Homalodisca; species Homalodisca vitripennis. The sequence goes on along the minus strand of NW_025783274.1, from coordinate 10,447 downwards.
ATGTCAGCATGTGGGGATTTTACGTGTTGGTGGGTGGGGATTTTTCATTTTTTGATCTGGGCACACTCCCATTCCTTCGTTTCACTTGTAAAACAGCATCTAGGTTATGTTGATATGTGAAATGTATTGGTCTTTTTTTTTAACAGAGGGCCAGGTTTCCTAGGCCTGGTAGTTGCCTCTCAGCCATCCGGCTTATTGTGTACCCTCTCCCAGGTTTAAGCTGTATTAAATCCCAGGCCTTTACAAAACCATGAGATCTTCTGAACAATGCTTTCCTGTTCCAACCCCTCTTCCGTATGCATAAGAACACCTAGGGATCTTGAGCGTTTGCTCTGTAATGCCGGACATTCAAATATGACGTGCTTGGCTGTTTCGTCAGCCTCGCCACATTTCCTGCACAGTGTTTCCTGAACTGGAATACCTATTTTGTTCAGGTGACTTCGGAATATCCAATGACCTGTAATAAAACCAGTCACCTTTCTGATCTCCGTTCTACTCATTCTAAGGGCATCTGCTTGCAATGTTCCTTGATGGTCCCTTAAGCATCCGCTTTGCCTGTACATTCCCCTCAGTGTTTCTCCAATGTTGTAGGTGTTTGTTAGCCATCCACTTGGTAACTGATCTACGTGCTAAGTTATATGAGACCCCACACGTTGGTTCAGGACCGGTAAGGAAGACGGTTGGCTCCCAAGTTAGCGCAACCGTCTGCCCCTTCATTTCCTGTGATTCCTCTATGTCCAGGCACCCAAGTTAGAACAACTTTATTGGTTTTCGCCAGCAATTTCAAGACCTTATGGCATTCCCAGACTGCCTTCGAATTACAGTCATGGTTGGCCAAGGCCTGCAGAGCAGCCCTGCTGTCCGAGTTAATGTAGATGTTTTTGCCTTTGTAGCCCCTTTCCACATTAACTCTTGCACATTCTGCAAGGGCTGTAACTTCAGCCTGAAAGACAGTTGCCAGTTTACCTAGGCTAAAGCTTAAGTTAACCCTCGGTCTGGCCTCCCCAGACCCCTGCCCCAGTACCCTTCAGAGTCTTTGACCCGTCCGTGTAACCAGGTTAGAGCCTTCTTCATGTAGTCAGGCTCACCTTTTGACCATTCCTTCCTTTCAACAATGTTGACTTGAAATGGTTTTTCCCAGTCCGTAACCTTTGCCATTCTGTCAGACATCATTTCTAGAATATCCAGTTTGAGAATGTCAACGATCTTGGAGTGCTTACTAGCATGGTGATAATGCCAGTTCCCATTTGCACTTCCGTCTGTAGGCAGCCATTCCTAGCCTCTCCTATGACGAATATGTCTAGGGGTGGGAGATTTAGCACTACTTCCATAGCAGCGGTTGGTGTTCCTCTCATGGCACCCGTTGTCCCCCAAGCATGCCAACCGCTGTAACCTTTGACAGGTTTTTTGCGGCTGTCACCTGCTTGGACTTTTGGCCACCATACCACTGAGCCATACACCATCATTGGCCTAATGACTCTGGTGTACAGCCAGTGTGAAATGTCGGGTCTAAGCCCCCATGTGGCATCCTACTGCACGTCTCACCATCATCAATGTAGTCTGAGATCGTCTGATTATGTATTCCAGATGAAAATTCCAGGTGAGTTTATCATCCAGTTTGACACCTAGATATTTGAACTCCCTGCTTAACTGTATCTGGCCCCCACATAGGACTGGCTGTGTAATTTCCAGTTTCCTTCTTCTTGTAAATGGTTATCATGGACGGTCTTCGAAGGATTTACTACAAGTCCTTCTTCGTCACACCATCGCTCCACAATGGCCAGTGCTCTATGCATCATTTCCAGACACGTTACCATATGCTTACCTCTTATGAGTATAACAACATCATCTGCATAGCCTTGAGCATACATACCCTGTTCATTCAGAGTCCAGAGTAAGTCATCCACAACTATGTTCCAAAGGCTTGGTGATAATACACCTCCTTGTGGACATCCTCGCTGCGTTTTGACCTCTCTTGTGACTCCGCACAGAGATGCCTGTGCTCTTCTGCTCTTAATGCATGTTACTTATCCACCTAACAACAGTTTTCTCCGTACCCCTGGATGTAAGCTTAGACACTATAGAGTGAGTACTCGTATTATCAAAAGCTCCTTCTATGTCCCAGGAAACACTGCTAAAGCTATTTCCTTTTGTTCAATAGCTTGCTCAATCTTGCCAACCAGACAGTGTAGGGCTGTTTCACAAGATTTTACCTTTCTGATAGGCATGTTGATTTGGATGTAAGGGACGATTGATGAGGACTGTGTCCCTTAAATGCCTATCCAGAATCTTCTCCATGGTCTTGACAAAGAAGGATGTTAGGCTTATTGGTCTATAAGCCTTTGCAACCTCATAGGAGGGTTTGCCTGGCTTCGGGATAAATATAACCCTAGAGGTCCTCCAAGATGAGGGTATGACTCCTGTCGCTAGACTAGTTCTAAACAGTCGTAGGAGCAGGGGTATCACCAAGTCCCCACTCTCCTGCAGTAAAGCGGGAAAAATGCCATCGGTACCTGGTGATTTGAACGGCTTAAAAGACTCCAAGGCCCGTTTTATCCCTAAGTAGTTGATGACAGTCTTTGCACAGTTCCAGTCCACCTTAGACGAGCTATCTCTAGGTTCTCGCCGCCATTCACTAACAACTGTTTCACTGGTTTGAAACGATCGTGGGAAGTGTGTATTCAGTAAACACTGAAGAGTCTCCTCAGGATCCTTGGTGTGAGTCCCATCTTCCCTAAGTATAGTACCCACCGCATTTGTGGGGCTTCGAGCTAGGACTTTTTGGAGTTTTTGCGCAGTCAGGAGCCTTATCAATACTCTGACAGAATTCTCTCCACGAGTTTTTCAAAGAGTTCGCCATGTCCTCGACCCCTTGCCCCTGATACCCATTTTCCCTTACTAGATTGTTTTTTAGCTCTGCATTGAAAGCTACCCAATCTGTTTTCTTTGGGTTTCTATAGGTCTCCTTTATTTTATACGACCTCATGTCAAAGGAGATATACTTATGATCTGAAGCAGATGCTTCATCTAGCACACTCCAGTTTAAAACTTTAGTTGCAATATAGTTGCTAGTCAGAGTTATATCTAAGACCTCTTCTCTTACCCCTGTACCTCTTCTTTGTACAAAAGTAGGTTTTACGGCCTTGATTCATAATAACTAAGTTAGATTCTACTATGAAATTCAAGAGGCACTCACCCCGATTGTTGATGTTGCTGCTCCCCCAAGCGGTGTGGTGGGCATTCGCGTCACAACCGACAATCAGGTGCCTCCGCGTAAGGGTTCCGAACTCCAACAGTCCGCCTCATCTCCGCAGTTGGCGGTGGTTCTGGAGAATCGTATGGGAGGTAAACTGATGCAAACAGGATTCTGATGTTGCCATCACCTGTCTGCAAGTGAACCTCTGTCACGACTGTGTCTCTAGAACACATTTGTGCCATTTTTAGTGATTTGATTTTGTTTACTGAACATATATACATGCTCTAGGGTTGTTACTGCCAGAATCATATATCAAATTACCTTTAGCGGTGCTCATCCCCATCACATGGCTGCCAATGGTCCATGGTTCTTGGATCAGGACCACGCCTATGTCGTCAGCCAGGATCTTCTGGCAGAGTGTTGCCGTAGCTGCTCTGCTGTGGTGTAAGTTTATCTGGAGCACCGCTGTCATTCACTATTGATCATTACCTCCCCTGCAGCTTGAAGGTGATCCTGTCACTGCCCAAAAATGGGCGCATCGCCAGAGTCTTCAGCTTCTTCAGGGAGTCTTCGTCCACATGAAGGACCAGGAATTCGCCGTTGGTACTAGATTTCCCTCCAACAGCAGTCCATTGATCCGTGTCAAGGTCATTCTGGTTTTTTGAGGGCTTCGAACAGCTCTTGCTTGCTGTCCACCTCGATGTCCTTTAGAAATAAAAGTGGATACTTTAAACATCCTTACCAGGCTTTTAGCTGGGCCCATTTTCAGCTGAACCCCTTCGAAAGGACTCAAGCTCCTGGACCTGCTTCTCCAGCAGCCACACCTTTGTTTCTGTGTTAACACAGCCGCCGACCACTATCGCTCCACCTTCAACATGACAGCTGGACATCCTAACGTTTTTGCCCTTAAAGGCGCGTTTGCCCAGCACTTTCTTCAGGTTGTTGGCTTCTTCCGTCGATAGCTTCACTTCTGGGTGTTCGAGCCGGACAATAGCCAGCTTCTCCACAGAGATCCTTTCGGCATATGTTTCGGGTGTCTTCTTAGTGACACCTCCATCATGCCCCTTCCTTCTTTTCTCCCCTCCCTTTGCTTGTTCTTCAGGTTGTCAGCTGCGATCGCAGCCTCTTCACACCTGCATAGCTTGGGGTTTGTTGTTTTTGGGCTGGTGCGGAATGAGTTTTCCCTTGCTCTGAGGCCCCAACAACAACCAAGTTCCCTTTTGAGGAACCGGCTTCGTTGTTTGGTTTCATCAGAGCTCGGTTTTTTCTATTCCCACCTCTTCTGCCTTTCTTTCCGGGGGATTATCGGCTCACCTCTAGCGATAGCCTCTTCTATCCTCCGCTTTCGTAGTTCGCCTCTCGAGAGCCGCTTCTTTTTTGGCTCTTCCGGCCGAACTTCGCCTTCTGACAAGAGAAGTCTGTCTTCCTCCATTGGGGTCATCTCAGACACTCTTAGTTGTTCAATCGGTAGCTTCTTCTGGTTGAGTTTCGCTTACCTCTTGAGTTTCAGTTTTGGTTTTGTTTTGGTTTAGTTCATTCTCCATTCTGATCCCACCAGAACCGGGTATTTGCGGTCCATCTTCCCAGTGACCCGATTAGGAAGATAAGGGTAATTACGACTGGGGTGTCCCCTGGTTCCCAGAAGGCTCCGTTGTAGACACTGAATATACCCCCAGTGCCACGAGACTCTCAGCACGGGTCGCATAACACCTTAGTCTGGGGTTGTTGGTAAAAGTAGGGGTGGGACCATCAGGAAAGGAAGGGATAGGTAGCTACTCTCAATTTCAGGGCCAAACCAAGAGGGGGAAAAGGTTTTCTACCTTGTCACTGGAATAGTGACAAGGGAAGGTGGCTTCCTCCCCTTGCCCTGCCACTTCCCTTAGAAGTTGCAGCACAAGACGAGGGTGGTACATCACCCACGATCCCATCTGGGACAGTGGCTGATGCCGATGAGGATGCCATTCCCCCCACGGAAATGTATTGGTCTCATTGGCCGTTCCCAGATTTGATCATTACAGAGTTGTAAATGTTAAAATGTCACATTTTATTTATTATCTCATTTACAGATATAGTTCCAACAGATTACACGAGTTGATTGGAAGCAACATATTTCGACAAAGTAAATTTAAAAGGTAAGTCAATTTAATATAGCCTCTATATACTGTATATATAATATATGTTTAAATATATATTCTTCACTTATTGCACATTACTTGTTCTAGATTTACAAATAAATACTTAAAATAGGCTGGCACTACCTTCCGAGCTTCCGACACCAGTTTTGGCTGTGGCATTCCTATCTTTCAGACACCCAAAACTATTAGGCCTATAAACTTATAAACCACTATTGTCTAGGTAAGGAAACCTAGCTTCATTTATTGTTCCAAAATACATATGTGAGCCTCATAATTCGTTGTGAAATTGAAAAGTAGGCCTAGGATACACCTAAAGTTAAGCGTATTTGAGATTAACTGTGAGAGGAGCAAATATGGTCTTCTTCAGTTTTCCTAATTTTGGTTATAATAATTTGTTTGATCACTGTTAATATTAAATTCACATTATAACTTTTTTTTAACCCAAATTAAAATTAATTCTTTTCTAAATTTTGAACTACTAGCTTTATATATAATTAATTAATAATATAATTTTATATAATATATTATTTGTGCCATCTTATTTAAGCATTCACAAAATAAAGAGATGCAAATCTCAACATAAACTTAAATTATGAAAATCTATTTTTTTAGTACAAATTATAATTTAATTATCTTGTGACCTCTTAACAGTTAATACAGGGAGAACTTCTCACTCATTTAGAGTACCTCAAAATGGATATTTCAACTAGGATCAGTAGTTATTAACTGATCATCAGAGAAGCCTATCACTTGAGCAGCTGGAAAAATGTTCTGTGATATTTCTGTCTACCTCTCTGTTTGTCCACATAATATCTTTGAAAACGATCTGATCTATAGGCTTGAAATTTTGCATAAAGCTTTATTGACATACAGGCTAAGGCAGACCACCCGTCCGCAATGTAAAGCGGGTGAACATGAGAGAAACCTACTTTCTTCGTTTTAATAAAAACGCCCTTATTTTTCAACCCCAAAGAATTCAGAGAATTAATTGTTGTCACTAAAAAATACCCCAAAATGGCACTTTTGGAGGAGTAGGGGCCAAAGATTTTCAAATGTAAAGGTAAGGTCGAGCCAAAGCTCATTTTAAAGGTCACTGATTATTTTGGAAAAAAGTTTTAAATTTATTTTGTTTTTTTGTATACAAGTTGGTCCAAAATGTCAAAGTTGTACATTACACAATTTGTTTTGCTGTTCAGAATTCCAAATTTTTATCCAAGGTTACCAAAGAAGTGCTTTTTCTTAAGCTATTTACAGTTGTAACTTTTAAGCACATTTCCAGTTTTTTTAATTAGTTCAAATAGATTATTTCAAACTGGTAAAAACCTAACAAATTCAAATAGCAAGGTACGATTTTCATTATATAAACCGATAGCTCTCTTAAAACTAAATAACAATGCTAGTTATGTTTTAACCTATTTTTAATTAATCTGTACACAAGAATTAGTTTTAAAAATTTTAATTACAACATAAATGTAACAGTTACATGAACATCAACCCTCCACCACCCCCCAGTCTTGTTTCAAAACTGAGACCACTCCTTGACAAAATTTTGAAAATGATCCAGCTGCACATATGTGAAGTATACTGCAAAATCCAGTTTTTTTCCGGGAAGATATCAGGCACCTTGGGAAGAACGATGTCCTCACAAGAAAATTTCTTCATTGCTGTCAGCCATTGAGCCTGGGACCAGCAGAGCGCTACGTCGAAGAATGATATCCACACAAGGAATTTCTTCTGTGCTGTCAGCCATTGAGCCTGGGACCAGCAGAGCGCTACGTCAAAGAATGATATCCACACAAGGAATTTCTTCTGTGCTGTCAGCCATTGAGCCTGGGACCAGCAGAGCGCTACGTCAATGAATGATATCCACACAAGGAATTTCTTCTGTGCTGTCAGCCATTGAGCCTGGGACCAGCAGAGCGCTACGTCGAAGAATGATATCCACACAAGGAATTTCTTCTGTGCTGTCAGCCATTGAGCCTGGGACCAGCAGAGCGCTACGTCAAAGAATGATATCCACACAAGGAATTTCTTCTGTGCTGTCAGCCATTGAGCCTGGGACCAGCAGAGCGCTACGTCGAAGAATGATATCCATACAAGGAATTTCTTCTATGCTGTCAGCCATTGAGCCTGGGACCAGCAGAGCGCTACGTCGAAAAATGATATCCACACAAGAAATTTCTTCTGTGCTGTCAGCCATTGAGCCTGGGACCAGCAGAGCGCTACGTCGAAAAAATGATATCCATACAAGGAATTTCTTCTGTGCTGTCAGCCATTGAGCCTGGGACCAGCAGAGCTCTACGTCGAAAAATGATATCCATACAAGAAATTTCTTCTGTGCAACTCTTTAACTGACTATCAATCATTGTGGAGGGCAATTTAAAACAATTTGGGCACAGCTGGAGTTCTGAAAATGAATAAGAAAATCAGACCTAAACATTGTAGCATGTTTACACTTCAATTTCGAATTTTGAATAAACTTTTAATTTACTTCACCATGGAAACAATAAAGTGGCATTGTTAAAATTTCTATTTAAAAATTTTAATTTTTCCTTTCCGCCATTTATAAATAATACAGATGAATACTATTTATGCACTGGCAGTAGAGGCTACATGGTAAAGGCTATCATCATTGCGACTGCGTTCACTTTGGAGTATTTACCTAGGTCGTTGAATTCCACTAACTACTATGAGACTATGTCCCATGATCTGGTGAATGGAAATCTTTGCATAATGTATTATCATTTTAAAGCCGCGTTTACACTGGAAACAAAACATGTTTACAAACATTGTTTATAAACTTTGTTTATATTTTGCTACTATCATGAAATATTTTGCACGCAATGTTCATAAACATTTTAGGACAGCCACTCTTGAAGATGTCGTCTGACGAGGAGGATGTTCTTCTCCTAGCTGTCGCTCACATGTTGTTTTGTTTATGTGACAGAGAACCCAGGAGGTGCCTGGGTAAGGCCTTCACTTGCGTCATCAAGGTGGTTTATAGTGGAAGTGAAGCTATTGAAAGACCTTTTACAAAAAGACGACGTGGATCTCGGGGTGGGGAAATAAGATGTGAATGGGAAAGCTTTTTATAAAATTTTTTTTGCGAATAGATCAAGTTGGGGGGGGGGGGAAAAAGGGATTTTGAGTTTTTCTCCATAACTAGTGTTGGCCACAAAAAAAGGAAGCGGAAAAAAAAAAACAGTTAATTTTTAGGGAAAACCAATACCCGTCCAAGGAAAGAGCGTTCGCTAGTTACCTTGAAGGTTTTTGGGCCGTACAGGGCGATTTCCTATGCTAGTGTTGGCGAGTAACTTGTTTAAAGTTAAAAAAAACTTTGTACTTTACTAAAAGTACCAATTTCTATAAATAAGTTGCTCCTCGAAGTGTAGTGACGCCCCCTTTAATAGAGTTGCCTTGAAAGAAAACAATTAAGGATAAGTGCTCGGATTAAATTAAGCTGGGACAAATCAATTAGTGAATTTAGAGTATAATTTTTATTAATGATCCATTAGAACAGGTTTTAATTGATAAGCTAAGGAAAGTTATAAAAAACAGGTTCTTCTTCCATGATTTTTCATTTTGAGGTGGCATGTACATCAAGAGAATTTGGGAATCTATCCCTCGTTGGAGGACAGATTTTGGTAGGTGGCAACCTTAACTTTGGTTAGAAATTGCTGAAGATTCGACCGTGGGCGGTGGACTAATGGAAATCAAACGGCACCTCTATAAGCCGTACTCTGTGACATTTCAGCTTTAAACAAAATATTATTTATATCATGTTTTTACTATGTGGCCAGTTCTGTTTTAGGTTTGTGTAACTGTCGTATCCACACTGATGCTACGTGTTCTCCATATATGTCAAACTGATCCTTAGGCTTATTCAGTATTGATGTAATAACAGGAGTCAAGGCATTTTTCCGCCATTTTTTTAGTTTTGCTCATTTTCTTTGCGCTGCTTTACTGGAATCGCAGAAGCTGGCTGTTGCAAAAACTCTTTTCCGGTTTAACCTACTTGTGCAACAAGATGTTTCCTTGGGAGTACCTTTCTGTTGTTTTTGTCGTGTAGTAGATGCTATATCGGTCGTCAAGGCCGTCATTTGAAATGTTGGTCTTTTCTTCTCCTCCGTACCTGTAATAGAAATCCTGTCACTCAGACATGGTACTAATTATAGATAGGGTCTACGTGTGTTGGTAAATTACATAGAAACACTGTATAATCTAATACGAAAATGTTATCAATTTCCAGATGCACGAAAAACTAAAAAAGAGAGGCTAGCTACAGCCAAATGCAGTGAAATTAGACCAATGGCAGTTTTCCAGCCACTGCTTGGGTAGTATGGGATGGGAAGCATGGTGACCATGGAGGTGAGTAGTGGAAGTGGAATATTACAACTATAAAGGATTCTTTAGTATTGTGGTTTTATGGCTGTAGTTTAATGCAAACTTACAATTTTTATATATGTAAATTACAGAGATGTCAAGGGCGTTTGTTTGTCTCAGATGTTGGTTGTGTTTGCTGGCAAATCTGAATTGGCCTTGCAAGACTTGAGGAAAAATGTTTGGATTTACCAGAAAATATAGTATTACCAAATCGAGAAACTTTCAAACTGGCCAGTGCCCTTACATGTTTTTTAGAGCAGACGATGCCTTTCCGTTGAAGAGCTAAATATAATGAAAAGATTTCGCTGGTTTACATTCAACCGTGGGCTACAAAGAGATGAGAATTTTGGTAATGGGCGCCACTCCAGGGGAAGGCGTGTTGTGGAATAACTCATTTGGTATTTTATTATGTTGTTTTTCGAGTAACTGCGTAAAGCCAATGCTATTGCAACCCGTAAACAGCAGAATAGGTAGTTATTGGCCCTGCGCCCATCTACCAACTTTCCTGAAGAAGGAATGACAAGCAGCATCGTTCGAGGGTACTCTCCGTCCCGGGACCTTTTGACTCAGAGGATGAGAGTAACTGGTGAACGTGTTCCTGGGGAGTGGAGAAACTTCTTTAGGATCCCCTACCCGACACGTTGTTGGAAAATTGTAAATACATTACCAAAGAAATCTTGTCGGAAATAGCGGAAGGTCAGTTTCGCAATGAAGTCAGTTTCTTTTTTCTAAC